>NW_008596690.1:0-438 GCF_000691845.1 Merops nubicus | reverse complement strand
AAGATTGTGTATTTTCCAAGTCTCTCCACTATTAAAACTCTAGATACACACTTTCATAGAGATAACTTTGGCCTTCTTTGGCCTTTCCAGCCTTTGGATTTCTTAACATTTGTTAAGGTGCCTCATGAATTCGACCCAGTTCCCAGCACAGTCAGGGCCCTGCCATTGACATGCTATCTGAAGTTTTTCAGGTGTCTGCACTGTTAGAATAATAAGAGGATGCAGAGAAGGAAGTTACTGGTATGAATGTGGTCTGAAATGCTCACTATTGCTTAACAGGATGCAATATAATTTCCTCCAAGGAGTGGGAAGTGGGCTTGCTGGTCAGCTATGGTTTACTGGTCAGCAACAGCACAAGACTAAGCAGGCTCAACCAGTAGGAGTTAAAAGCTGGGGAAGATGGAGGCTTCTCTCTTATAGAATCATAGAATCATAGAA
>NW_008596689.1:90172-91726 GCF_000691845.1 Merops nubicus | reverse complement strand
TTCATCATAAATCTTCCCTGTGTTTGGTATAAAAACAGGGTCCAGATCCATCCATTCATTGCGAGATGTTGATGATACTCAGCATGATGGTTGCCCTTGCCTTTTTTTCAGGACAATGGATGTTGTAAAGTCTTAATATGTTGAAGAGAAGATTAACACAAAAAACTGTAATCAAACCAAAACACAGTTCCCAAATAAAAAAAGATTAAAAAACTGGTCCATTTAACCCAAACAAATATGGTTCTGGCATCCATTTATTAAAAAAGAAGTTACTGTTCACAATAGCCAAAGGAATGTATTGATATTTTTACTAGCTAAATCCTAGCTATAATTTATCATTTTTAGTCATGATGCATGCAGATAATTTAAAGGACAAACTGTGGAAAAGGACTTGCAGTTTGAAAAAGCCTTAGGCATTTTTGAAGACTTCTGCCACTTATTAATTTGTCTGCCAAAATTTTTGCCATGGTTTATATATCTGGATTGTCCTTATTACATGCAGCTCTCATAGACCTTTCTTGTGGAAGTTATCAGTTAAAGTTCCAGCATCTACTGAAGTCTGAAAGAATGTTGCAGATAGGGTTTGTGAGCTTAAGTGGACAGAGCTGAATAAAGCTCCAGAGAAAGAACCCCTGAGTCTTAGTTTTATTTGAATGCAGTTGATGCTGACATTAAAAGAATATATCCTTTGGCTAGATCTGCAAAGATGCTCAGGCTGAACATACAAATCTCACTGCAATTTCAGGAATGCAAATCTAAAATCCTGTATTAGTTCCTTCATCTTTTAGGACTTGTCCCAGTATGAGGCTTTTGTTACTTGGTAAGGATGTTTCCAGGAAGGGAGCTATAACTTCATGAAGGAGGAGTGGAAGGCTGTTTGTACTAGTGTCTCTCTATCTCCACACAGAGAGGCAGGGAACACACCTAGGTCAGTAAAAATTGCCTGGTGGGAGTGCTTGTGTTCATCTGTTGGCTATGACACTGTTGTGCTAACACAAATACCTAACGTTAAATTAGGCAAGGTATATCTGTGCTCCTTTCAGAGCCATCCAGTATACAGAAATCCAGATTCTTCCAATCTAACTGTTGACGACTCTTTAGGAACCCTACCAGACCACCCTGGGCTTTGGTTATAGTCAATGGAAAGGCTGTTGGGCTGATCCCACCCATCAGAGGTTCAAATTGCACTTTTAAGTTGCTGTGGCTGATAGAGAGTTCCTAAGGAGAATGCCTCAGCTGAGTGTCAGAGGTTTGGAGGGATAAATCTGGCCTGAATGATATAATCAGCTAATGGCTAACATGCCTGTCGGGAGAGGTACGCCAACAACAGTGCAAAATGATGATCAGTTTCCCAGAAGAAAGTGATCCTTATTCTAACATTATTAAAATCTTTTTTTCATAACTTATTTCTATGCTAACATGTCTTACATTGATGGCTTACTGAAATGCTGGGGTCTGAACCCCGAGCCCCGAATTAAGGTTGCCATATGGGTGATTCCCACAGCCCTTCATACAGAGGGAGTGAGTTTGCCTTAGAGCTTCCCCCCAGGGTGC
>NW_008596689.1:76879-89798 GCF_000691845.1 Merops nubicus | reverse complement strand
CCAGCTGATTGATCTGTTTGTACCCCCACTGATCATTCATGCAATGTCCTTTTTGTCTACAATACAGTCTTGTATTGGTTCATCTTCCTGCTGGTGCTATCATTTTTGTTGGGCCTGGTCATTGGCAGAACACTTTCATATATGTCTGAGAATGTGAATCTCATGTGTGGGACTTAGCTTGCATATATATATATTTCTATGAAAAGCCACAATCTGAACTGTGGTAATGGTGAGTCTCTAGGCAGGTAAGGGATTGGAAGTGGGTGTAAAATGCACACTCTGTACCTTGTACAGCAATAAAAAAGACAATGACATAATCATAATTTTGAGAAGTTTTGGAATATATCTTCTAATATGTTAATAGAAACTGGTACTGAGTACTTATATCTCCTATTAAAATCCAAAGACGATGTTCAGGACTCATTGAAATTGCCAATAATATTCTCAGAGAGAGGTTTTGCCCTCTGGGATTTCCATATCCTCAGCACCACTCAGCTTATGGCCTTCAGCCTTAACATTGAGTTGTCATTCTACTAGACTAAGGCACAGGCTCCCAAACATATTTGCTGTGTCTTTTAAGTGAGAAGATTTTTTAATTTAAAGAAAAATATTTTCCTGTGAATTTAAAGTAAGGGCCATTGATTTTTCTTCTGTTAGGCTTTGACAAAGAAAAATCAGTAGACAAAGGTTGTGTACCATTAACTACAAGTGAAGGGCTAGTTGACCTCAGCTGAGCCATTGATGAGGGTGATGCTAATGGGAAAAAAATTGATCTCTTCATAATTTGTCAAGTGAAGTGTGGTTAGCTAAAAAAATCTCATTATCAACACTGTTCTTGGGAGTAATACAAAATATCTGTTAAGTCAATTTTATTAAGCTCTTCCTAGATATAGCAGAAGTCTCAGTTGTCAGTCGCTGGCATGTAGATGTCACACAAAGTGATTGGTGATGCTATTCTCAGGTTTCTAGCAAAGGAATAAGTAAATCCATTTTCTGAAAATAAAGAGATGTAATTTAATAGAGGGCATTTAAGAACTGCTCTTCAAGGAAGACCCGTGAATTAATTTGGGAACTCACATGTTCTTTGGCCTCTTTGGAAAGTACAATGGGCTTTTACTTTCTTTTTTGACCATAAAACATTTATCATAGGACTCATTAAAAATCCTATTAAATTATGTTTCTGTGAGTTGTGTCCCTCATGCACTTGGGAAAAGTGTGAAATATCTTTTAAATGGAAGGCATTTTTCGTTTATATGTGTAATACTTTCTTGCCTGGGGAAACAAATGATGTCTCCATAGGGTGTCTAACTCAGCATGGAGGCATGATCTCTGTGTAACCCTGGTATCTAGGTCATCACTGGAGAGTGTGCCTCAGATGTCAAACGCAAAATACAGAACCTCTGTTGCTTGAGCTAAAGGACTAAGCCTCCTGGAGGCAGCTATAGCAAAACTATTCACTGTGGATCAAAATAAAACAAATAACAACTCTTGGATGGAGGATAACATACAGAAATAAAGTAGAAGAGGATGGTTGGAGGCTGAGTTCAAGGCTGGAACTCAGGGAAATGTAGTCTGGCCCTGCTGATTATTTCACTAGCTAATTAAGCAGTGTTAAGCACAAACCTAAGCACTACAGTTGGTTATCCTTGCTGTTAAATGGTCCCTGGCTGCCCACTTTTGGCCTGGACTAGATATTGCTTTTGCTAACCATTATATGGTCACAGTTTGTAGAACAGGGCAAGCGATTTTCCCCTGATTGTCTGGGGTTTGCTGTTATATTTTGGAAAATAAGAGTTTAATAACATGGTGACACTGTATTAGATGGCATCCAGGACAGGTTTTAGTTCAGTGTAGTAGTAACATACACAGCTGTTTCAGCAGAAATATTGTTGTCCAAATCATTTGAGGCCAGGACTTGACCTATCAGGTTGGAATCCTCATTCTAACTTAGCTGCTGCTTTTTGGCTTTGGCCAGGTCACTTCAACTCTCTTTATCAGTTGGCTTCCTCTGCAAATTTTTGATAACTGAAATGCATGTATTTCATGTACTTATGTAAAATATATACATATATGTGTATATATAGAGACATACATATGCATAAGTTATATATAATTAGGTACAACACTTGGAATACACTATCATTGTGCATACATCTTCAGTGTAATCATTGTTTTCTCCAATTATTTATTCCAAGCAATAACTTTCTGCTGTGTTACATACAAATGGAACAGATCCAAACACCATTTGTGTTTACCCTGCTTGACCTTTTCTCAGGAAGTAATTTGTTGTACAAGTTTAGTCTTTTAATGCCTGTCTTTGAAGAGGCCACAAATACATTTTTTTTATAAAGTGAAAATATTTAGTGAAGGTTTCATGTGAACATATGTGAGCCTGTAAGTTTAGTTCTGAACGGTTCAAGTCACAGGTAGCTTTAGATATTTGACTTCTTTAACTTGGCTAGTCTGGATACATGTCACATGGCTCTATTTCTACTTTGTGTGGATAAATTAAAAAGGAAATAGAAGATTTGTTACGTGGCACAGGGGAGTTTGCAGTCAGTTGTGTTCTATGAGTATTTTGCAAGTATTCATGTTACTCTAACTATGCCAATATTATTTTAAATAACATCTGGTAAGCAAATACAATGTTGTTAAGCTAAATCAGTCATTATTCAAAAGAACTTTCACAACTACTCTTTTTTCACTGCTCTAATGAGTGGGGTGAACTCGTGAAAAACCCTGCAGAAAAGATGGTATCGCTTCTTATTCTGTTCAAAATGTATCCTCCAATATTCCCTAAGGGGAATGGTAAAGTTGCATAAACTCTCTCAAATGGCAATAAAGGGGATCACACTTTTAAAACATAGCCTAGGGAAATACAACAGCACATAAATTCCTTTGGAAATTGCTTGTCAGGTTCATTTGGAATGGTAAAAGCCAGAATGTGCTTCCAGCTAATAATTATTTCTGAGTGGGAGTGTTGTCTGAGCTCTGGGGAAAAACAAAAGATTCGAGTGCAAGTAGTGAATTTGTTTCTGGAATGCTTTGCAAAACAGAACAGTTTTTTTGTTGTTTTTTTTTTTTTTTTTACCCCCACCCCCACTTTTAAAGTCTGCTGCAGCACTGATTGAAATCACAGAGGACTTTGCCACTGAATTGGCAGGGTCAGTATCAGGCTCATAATCTCTTCACAGTCAACAGTGGAGAGAGATTTGATTTTTCAATGGGAAAGGTGTGTGATCTCTTATGACTGGCTGTTGAAGTATTATATGTATGCAAATCCCATTAAGAAGTAATGCTAAGTAATTATCAATATACAAGACCTATTGACCTGGCATTAAAAGCAAACCAAAATAAATACAGTTGTGATCTGTGAGTGATAAAGCAGCTAAATGCTTCCTTAATGGGGACTGATTCTCTTTGGGTGCCCAGAGAATTCCCTAGACAGTCACAGTGATTTCACTGAGCTTTGGCTCAGCTTTGGTGGATAGGAATCATCAGTCTAAATGTAGATGTCTGCATCTGAACTATAGGTTGCCCAAGTTTTATAGTCAGAGGGGTAAAAGCAGCTTGTTTTGTAGAGAAAGCAGCTTGGTTTAGGATGCAGTTCATCTCATCCTAAGGTAGAGGTTTGAATTCTGTCCTGTTGTCTCCATTGACTATAAAGAGAGCCAGAGTGACCAGCTGAGACGGAGCTGAATCCCCCTCTCACAGAGTGACAAAGTCAGCCTTTGCTGTTCACACAGGCTGCTCTTTGCTTGAGTTATGGTACAACCCCACCAGCTTGAGACTCTTCTCCTCTCCCAGCGTGTGTACAAAGTACCTCTTAGTGCAGCATATATGTGAGGCAAACCAATGCCAACAGACAGTTTTATTCTGTCAAAATTGTGCCATTCCATGGTAAATGATACTTGGATCACACTGAAGTATTTATAAACTTAAGTTCAGCTGAAAAGCTGAAGTAATTTTTGAAACAGTAAAAATATTTAAACGCTGAAAAAAAATTGTGATTTTCCATCTCAAAGGGACAGTTGAAAAACCAGCAAACTTTGATCATTTAAATTCACGTCCAATCAAACAGTAAAGCACCAGCCCAAGCCAAAGGGTTGGTTGCTTTTTGGAAATTATCTGAAATTTCATTGAAAAAAAATATTTTTTTAAACATTTTATTTTCATGACATGGCATTTTGTATTTCATGGGTTCTTTTTGCTTTACTCCTAAAACAAAAAAATCAGATCTTCTATTTCTCCAGTGCACAGTAATGGATATTAGACCCTAGCAGGTTGCTTTTTCCAAAGTTCATGTACTTGTAAAGCCTGTGATGTGTTTTCTGTATCTCTGTATTTCAATACTTGTGTAGTCTTTGCCTAGGGGCAGGTTTTCATCAAAATTTCTTCAACTGCTGTAGCAAGTGACTACAGCCGCAAATGGCTTTTAACGTTATTGTCCTCAGCAGCCTGGTGCAGAACTGGGGCAAACCTACATAAGTCAGTGAGTTGTCTGAACTTGAACTTGTGTAGTGATTTGGGTTATTTTGGGATTTGCAAATACCCACTTGGTTCAAGTGGGGACGTTAAACAGCAGCGTATCCACCGCTGTTAAGAGAGTCAAACGCTGGTAACACTCTCTGCTTTTCCCTTAGTGACAGCACAGTTTAGCCTTTTCAAGTACTTATGTCAGGGCCTCCCCCTGGTCAGGGTATTGGCAGTCAGGGGAGGCTCCTTATCCTGGGGAGAGGATGAGATCTTCCCTGTTTGCTTTCTGCTCAGCGGTGCTCTGTGGTACAAAGACTCTAATGTACTCATTAAGCAAACTTCCTGGGGAAGACCATACACCCCTTGAAGTTGAGGATTTGTTTGGGTTTTTTTCCCCCCTCTTTTCCTTTCTAGAAATAGATTTGCTCTCTGGTGGGCTGAGAACAGACATTGACCGCATTCCTGTGCTGTTAAAAAATGACTGTCAGAAGTGTTTGCTGACATCTAATCAAGGCGAGATGAGGGGTTTCTTTAAAAAAAGTTCTTCTGATGCATGCCAAGTTGCTTTGCTTGGTCAGTTGTCATCTCATCTCTAAAGAATTTTAATTACCATAGCTGTTATGAACACATTCCCTTAGGGAAATATCATTTTCTTATATGTGATTTGGGTGAGCACAGTTTACTTTCTCCTTGGAGTGGCTTGTTTTGTGGTTTGAAATCAGAACTATGCAAACTTTCTGAATTTGTGAGCAGATGCTACTGGGTGGACTCCCCTGCATGACACTCATTTTTCTCCCCAGAAATGTGTGTGCACACAGGCAGGTTTTGGGCATGCAGCCGTGCACAAGGAGGCTGGATGCAGCCTCAGGAGTGGGCGGCTGGGTTGGTCAAAGTCAGCCAAAAGAGAAGAATATCTTACTGAGTTGTCATCATTACTGTTGGACAAACCTCAATGACCTCAGGGTGCCTGTTTCATGTTAGAAAGTTTGGAGTGGAAGTTTCACTAAAAAATACATAAAATGCAATCTCCTGTTTACCTGAATTCCTACTGGACATGGGAATTTCATCTCCAAGTTCTCTTTGGCACTGGTGAACAGTTTTTGAAAGTTACTCCAGTCATAGATACATTTGGAGTAAATAAAAATTGTGTCTGTGAGGAAGGTACATCAAGTTGTATTGGTTGAAAGATAATAAAAAAGTGCCTGGATTTAAGCACTTGGATATTTTCCTTATACTTCAAGCCATTTGGCAATAGTCTGTACTTGGATCCAGAAAGAATGAAAACTTACCTGATGTAGGAGTGCAATCTTCCATTCTAAACACCTTTCTCTCTTCTGCAGCTGCCTCAGATCTGAGTTGCAGATAGCTACCCTCAAAGGATGCTTTTCCAACAACTTCATGTTCTTTATCTGTAGAAGCTGCAGTAGCATTTTGGTTCTTAAGCAAATGACAATAATGGACTGATTAATTTCTCTTCTGTCATCCTCTATGTTACACTTTCTGTAATGCTTCTATTACCATGATCAGTATTTTCCTGTCAGGGGACAGATAAATTTCTGATATTTATGACTGTTTACTCTGCATGGCTATTTTTTTCAGAGCACAGAGAACTGCATTTCCAGTTTATTCACCTTCTCATACCTTCAAAGCTGTAAGCCATGTTCTATCAACCATAAATGCACTTTATTCCTTGGAGTACATGCTCTGAATTTACAACAGTTTGGTAGAGGAAAGTCTTTTGAGACATTAATTTTGTAATTCAGTTTATTCTACTTGAATTATGAGCCAAGTAATAAATCTACATTATTTATCTGCACTGGTGGTTCCCAGCCAATTGTGTAGGGTATTCTTTGAGAAAGCTGTCTTCAACACTGTTCTTATTAAAAGATATTACAAGGTTTTCCTTTTCCTATTTGCAGGGTCTGTGTTGTCTGAGAGGTCTTGTTCAGCCTTTCATAGAATCATAAATTCATAGAATGTCTGGGCTGGAAGGGATCTCCAAAGGTCATTTAGTCCAACCCCCTTGCCATAAGCAGGGACATCTCCAACTAGATCAAGCCACTCAGAGCTTCATCCATCCTGATCTTGAATGTCCCCAGGGGGGACTTTCAAGTGTACATATTCCTACACTACCTTCAAAGTTGTCTAAGCAACTTTTCCCTATACAAGCAGGGTGTACCTTCTCAAAATAGATTGAAAACTTATTAAAAGTTTGGATTTTTGAGACCTGACCCTTCTTCAGAGGGGAGGAACACCATAAACACTGTTTTACCACAGGATAGACACAGATAATAAGAGATCTAAATGCAAAGACTTAGGGCCTTTGTGCAGTTTTTGCATCAGCCTCCATGAAGAAGATTAAATGTGATGAGATGGCTAGCAAATTAACATAGCAGTCATGGAGAAGAACTTGTGTGGGAATGGAAAAGGACAGTTTGGGGGCCATTCAAGTTAGCTGTTTCCAGGTTAGTTGTTCTTGGTGATATCCTCTATGTAAGACCCAGTGAAGTGGTTGTAGTTCTCTGACCTCTGAGAACCGCTGGAGGATGCGTAAATTATAAACCAGTCAGATGATCATCCATCACCAGAAAGATGCTGGTGCAGCTAATAAAGCCAGGAATTTAAGATAGAACAGTATGATAAGCACCAGGTGAGTATAACTTGAGAAAATCAAATTATGTCAGAAAAGACTAGCTTATGCCTATAATTAGGAAAAAAATAACAACGGGGAAAGGAGAAGATAACATATAACTTGACTCTCCTAAATTACTGATCTTGTCTAACAGGACACACTAGCAGGTTGGGTTTCGAAACCTATCATAAAGTGAGTGCAAGACTGCTGGGGGAAAAAAAAAAAAAAAATTATGATTTTCACTTTGCAAAGTGAAAGAAGTGCTTGCTGTAGGGATTATCCTGGCTTGGAGTGTATGGAATTAATCGCCTTGGAAGATGGAAGAGGGAATACAGCTGTAATATCTGCAGATGATACAAACCTGGAAGGGGGTTGCAAGCCTGCAAGAGGAAAAATCTGAAAGATTGAAAACAGGATTAAAAGAAAACCCTCATAGTTGTCTTGACAAGATGAAGAGAAGATCGGGGGGAAAACAAGAAGACAACTCAGTGAGGAGAGGTGCAGAACACTGCCATGAGGAATAATTAATTGCATTCTTATAAGAACGAGAGCACTCTTGGCAAAGCAGAAGTTAAACAGACGCCACTGAATCACTAACTGAACATGAGTGAAAAATCCCATGCTGTGAAAAGTAAACCACATACTAGGGTATATGGCAGGCGTGCTGTAAGTTTCACTCCTTCTGCTTTACTCAGCATTCATAAGACCTTGTCCTGTTCCTGGTTTTGGGCAGTGCACTGTAGCAGATGGGCCAACTGGAGGTAGTCCAGCAGAGAGAGTGCAGACAATCCACAGATGTCAAAAACATGACCTTTAAGGTAAGGTTTGAGAAATTGGGTTTGCTTAGACCTAAAGATGAGGAGGACATGGTAACAGTGCTGTACAGGATTGCCAGCAAAAGGAAAGAAGTAACCTGTCCCCAGTGTCCGCAGACATGACATGAAAAAACAGCATAAAATGTAGCACGGGTTGTTTAGGTAACACATTAGAGAAAAGCGTGTCACTGTAATGACAGAACAAGTCTCTGTCTGGAAGGTTTTAGTTATAGTAGATCCTGACTTTGGGCCAGCACTGGATAAGATGAAATTCTCAGCCAGAGATCTGATCCTTTCTGGTGAAAGCGTTACTGCAGCAAATGAGGCATGAAGCACCTCGCTGTCCCAGGAGTCACATACCTGAAATGAGGCACAAAATAAAATGTGAGCTAAAAAAGTTGAAAGGCACCAGACCAGCTGACAGCAAGGTTCCCTTCAAAGACCACTTTCTCTGACTTCAGAGCATGTCTTTAAGTAACTTATTTGGGGATGTCTCAGGAAGTGCCACCTAAAATAAATTCAGGAACCCCTGTGGCAGAGATTACACAGCCATACTTTGTTTTTTGGCTGCACCTTCTCTTTTGCTGAGAAAAACAGGCTGGACTAGAGTATTTGTTGTTTCCCTCACATTTAGGCTGCGTTAATTAGGCACTTCTATGCATTCCAGACACTTCAGTTTTACTAACCAGATTCAAGCCCAAATGATTTTGAGAGTTTTGATATTTTATTTTCAGAGTACTATTATAGGTAGGTTGTTTCTAAAACTTGCGCTTTTCAGAAATCACAGAGTGTCTTCTTTTAAAACCCTCCCACTTTGCACACAGATGAGTCCTGCCTGCTTGAGCCCACAGATGAGAAATGTTATCCCCAGAATTTTATAAGAAAAGTTAATTGAGGTTATCTGCAAGAAAAGTTTAGAGAGAATAGAATGGTGTTGTTAGGTTATGGCTATTATGATGATATATAACTTCTGTGCCTAAGGCAAATTTTGGTTGTTTTCTCAGTTTTTGATTAAATGAAATTAATTAGTCTTCTAAATATATTGTTTTCTGCAGGGTTCTGTTGGAAAAGAACATAAATTACAGCAAATACTTTAAGGTTGCATATAGTGAAGAAACAACAAACCATCTTTTCTTGTCCGCTAAAACTTTACCATATACTAGGGAATACAGGTGAGCATAGTAACTGGTGAATGATTCTCTCTTATGAAATTAGAACAGAATTCAATAGAATAATTCTTTGTAAATATTTTTTGCATAAGGGCAGAGTGATACATGCACAAGTAGAGTATAATAAAACTGCTCTTGGAAACGCATAGAAATCCAAGGCTAGTTATGATAATGAGCAAGAATGTGGCCTGAGAAGAGATCAGGTAACAGTGACTCATTAGAAAGCCAAGTATTTTCTTTAATTTCATGACTTTTTTCTGCCTGCATCTGTTTTTTCATCCTCCCATCCCTCTACTATTCCCCAGTGTCACTCCCTGATTAGGCAGGACGATAAGTCAAGTTTGCTAATTCCCAGGTCAGAATTAAGGTGAAGGGATGCTAGAGATCCTCCAATTCACACACTAATTTATTTGATAGAAACAATATTGGTATGGTAAGGAACAATTTTAGGTGATAACAATGGTATTAGCATGATCAGAAAATAACTTTAGAAGTGGCATAATAAGACTCAACCATATCAGCAAAATACCACTGCTCAAACCCTGCAGTATCTAGGGGTAATAACCTCACAATATGTAACAAGAAAAAGAAAGAGAGAGAAAGAAAAGACACAAACTAAAAATAAGATTTCAGCAGTCCTGGCTCCAGAGCTGGCCCATTCAGCTGATATATCCAAGTCCTGTGGGGGAGGCACCTCCTGGAGCTCTAAGTTGCCCCCTCATAGAGGCAGCCCAACTCCTTCTCCAGGCAGGCATGAAATGATAAAATGAGTTGAGGGACTGTTATGCACAGTCTGTGCTTCCTCCACCATGCCAGAATGGTGCCACACCATCTCCACGGGTTCAGTCCCCCCTTGCCTCCTTGCTGTATTGTCTGGCTCCTGTTTCACCACAGAAATTGTCCCCCAGATTCAAACCCTGACCAAACTTCTTCAGTGAGTGTTTGAGACACTGACTCCAACTCCACTAGGCTGTCACACCCAGACATGGCCTAAGTTATATAAGTGCATATGAAAAAGAACATGATCCCATATTCATATTAATCAAACTGAATAGCTTTTCTGTTCTTTAAATAAGTCACTGGTAACCTGTTCGTAGTCACTCATTTTGATCTAACTTGGGCCTGTAACTGTTCAGCTTGTTCCTACATCTGTTTTAGCAATTTAGGGAGAACATCTTTTTGTACTGTATGTGAAAATAATTTCCTATAAACAGAATGAGCCTTGAGCTCTCTATTAAGGGACATCCATTTGGAGAAGGAAGGAGAAAAGACATAATGGCTAATAGCTTCTTTCATGGTGTATTGATGAGGAGTCTCTCATTTCCAAGGTCGTAACTCAGAGAAGCATTAACACTGGCTAGGACGACTCACTTAGATTTTATTTCCTAGATTGCTCACTTTCTCCCAGTTAAAATAAAATCTTTCCCTCCTGCAGCCTCCCAGAGCAACATCTGTACAGTTAAGGGTAAGTTTATCAGAAAATACCACTGGTCCTAGGCTGTGTTTTACTTTCCCAATGGGTTCTCCAAAACGTTATGTTCCATGTCCACTCTGAAATTTGTAAGCTGTAACTCCAGTATATACTTACGTGCTACTTAGAAATTGAATTTTTGAGAATGTCCCCACTATGGTGGACACTTCACTTTCATTAAGGTAGCAGGTTGAATGAACAAGGAGAATGGGCTTTTGCTAATATGGGCAGTATGGAACTAGCTTTAATTGAAAAAGCTGTTAAAATAAGAACAATTTATATTGTATTTCCATATGGAAAAAGGTCTCCTTTTCATTTTCTCTTTCTTCAGTTTTACACATCTCTAAGCATAAAAAAAAAAAATCTGTCCAACAGGCAAGTGATTATTAACCCTACCTTAAAGAACTTCCCTAATGAATAACGTATTTACAGTACAAACCTAAAGTCCTAAATCTTTTTTATTCTATACTGTCTTTGAATGCTGAAGAGTGGAGTGCTAGCACAAACTAGCCCAAGGAGTTCAGGTTCTGGCTGCTTCTGTGCACTGCATCAATTGTGAAACAGCAGAATTCATCCTCCCCAAAATGAGGTGTTGGTGAGGATCCTGGGGGGATGCAAACTAGCTGCTAACAGTGCTGACCTGAGATCATCTCCTTGTGGACTCTCTGACCAGGTAGACACAAAGCCCATGTAATGAACCTTGTTTTTTCCTATGTTGGTAAAAAGTCTGAGATGCCTTAACAGGAACTAGATTTGAGATCAAGTTGCAGTAATTTATGTAAGAAGAAAAACACTTGCAGGCACAATTCTAAATAATATCATCTGCTTTCTTAGAGAACTCTATTTATTTTATGCTCAGCCCATTTCCCATTTTTCTCATGCCAAGGATATAATGCAGACTCCAATAGCTTGATGGCTTTCTCTTAACAGCCATCTCAGGACACAGACGATTTTGAGCATCTCTGGAATTTTAGCACACAAGTTAGCTGGATTTGTTACAACATTCAGCAGTAAAATAGCTAACAATGCCTCCATTGAAATGGTGGTAGCTAGGTTTCAGACTAACATTCTTTTGGAAAGCAAGGGAAAAGCCTTATCCTCAGAGCTGTAATTTCAGGTGTTTATCTTTGCAATATCCCACATTTCACTCTCTCGTGTTTTCACAGTCATGGTGATTACTAGTTTCATAATAATACAAAAGTAAGCCGAAACTCTTATACAGCAATGTATAGCAGAGCATGGCTAATTTTGTGGATGAGGCTTTGTAGAGCGTAACTCAGGCTGGGAACAGATGTGCTTTTCTCAGCCCAGCTCTGCTTATGAGGAGATTACTGTGCATCAGTGCTGACTTGCTCTTATTTCCTAGCAGAACTGATTGTGTGAGTGCTTCTTCACTCATTTCGGTTACACCAAGTCGTATTAGCTTAAGGAACAGGAATTGTCATGGCTAACCCAGTTTATTTTGATCAAAATGGGTTAAGAAATCACAAGAAATGACTTGTGGAAAATGTAACTTTTGCTTAGGGTGCAGCTAAGGAAGAATGGTGGAAGGCAGCCAGTGGACAAGCCTGTTTCCAGGATGTGCAATCTGCATATACCTATAGAAGAATTTCACACATAGTAATGGGAGAGCATCCCATCTGCCTTCTCTGAATGAGTGACACTCTGTCTGCAGCAGGAACAAGCAGTGAAGTTGCACTAAAATGTAGCCCATGCTTGAAGCCTGAGGATAGATGAAAAGAGAATAAATTTTTTTACAAATGAAGTGATAAAAAATGGTTAATATAGCAAGTGAAACTGTGCTCTATGAGCAAAATGGACAGTTGCTCTACCTAGAAAACACATACAATATTAACAAAGGGCTTTTCTACAGTCAGAATCGTAATAGCCCTGGTAAAGTCAGAGTATCCTCAGTAGCTCCCTGTAGTATAAATATGCAGGAAAGTTTGGATGTATGCTCTGGATATTTATTTGGTAAGTGTGATGCAGTGAAATGAGATGGTTAGAGAAAGAGTCCACGCCATAAATTCTTGAAATAGGGATGACAGATGAATACTTTATTTAAAGCACTATGCTTCCTGACACTTGAGGAACAGACCAACAGCACATGATCCACTTCACAGGCAGTTTTGGATAATAAAACAAAGCAGAGTAATTCCAGACTAGAGTTTTTCAATGAGTAGTAAATCTGCTGAAAAATGGTATTTGTGAGAGACTGAAATATTCAGCTAACCAGATAGAATTCATTGATTGCCTTTGGCTGAAAAGAATGGAGAAAATTAAACCTGGTGAAACGTTTTACCCTGATGTTTTGAAATAGAATATCTCCTTGTGAAAAGGACAAAAGCTTTTTTTT
>NW_008596689.1:70516-76848 GCF_000691845.1 Merops nubicus | reverse complement strand
CTACATTTTTTTTAAAGCATTGTGTGACAAGAACTATGGAATTCTTGTTATAAATATGAAGCTCCAGTTCATTGTAAAACCATGGTGCAGCTGAGGTCGGTCTCTATGTGCAAACCCAGTGCACTTTAGACATGAGTTCCCTGGGTGTCCCAGGAACTCCTCGTCTAGCTGCATAGATAAGATAATAGACTGATCTGAGTCAGTGGAGAGACTTGAGACAAGGTGAACTTAACCCCTACCCTGCTAAACCACAAAGCATTTGATTAACTGGCGCTGGAACTCTCCAGGTGGGAATTTCAGCCTGTCTTGAAGCTTTTCCCCGGCAGTTCCAACTGTGCCTAGACCAATCCCTGTGCTCAAATGTGTTGATTAACATTGAGAGTGGAGAATCTGGTCATCCCTGAGGCTTCCCCAGCTTTTCCTGCTGCAGAATTGACCCAATTTGACATATATAAGACATTTTAAACAGTCAGTACACACTCCTTCAGCAGGTGCAGAAATGGTCAGCTAGGACAGTCTTTTGTACATTGTTAAGGTAGAATGTTTTCTACATAGCTTCTGTGTAATAGGACCATAGGCCAGGTGACTATAAGAACTGTGTATAAGGACAGATGTTTGAAAAGTCTCACTCTGAACAGCTGAGGTGGCATTGCAAGGACCCTTGAAAGTCAGTCATCACCATCCAGGCAATTTGAGGTGTTTGGCTCCCCTTGTGAACTTTACCCTGTGTAAAGATCCCAATGGTTTAAGATTCTTTTTAAGATTCTGTCTGTAAGAGTGCAACAACTGTTGGTTTATAAATCAGTTAAATAATAGGGAAAAAATATTTTTAAAATTAACTAGACAAAGTATTTTGTTATTACTCTAATGCATTTTCTTTCATTTTGTCATTTCAATCCCTTTTCAACAAACAAATGAACAGTAGCAGAACCTCAAATAAAAGGTAATCTCAACCATGCAGGATTTTTAAAAATTAGGTTCTAGTTCCCCATCTCTTGTTCCTATTTCTGCAGTTTGTGCTCTCAGCTGATAAATCCCCCACTCCTCCCGTGCTTTCAAGTCTCTCCATTAAGTACCTGAGCTTAAATAGAAGAAATTCTACATCTGTAGCTGGATATGTTATCATGAGTTTTGTGTTTTTATGTCCAGTGTCATTCTGTTCACTAAAGGGTGAGTAGCTACATTCACATTGCTCTTTTTAGAAGGTCAAGGGCATCCTCCAGGAAGCAATCTATTCACAAGCCAGTTATTCATAAACATCACTCTCTTCCAGCCCTTGTGCCTCACCATAACCCATCCTAATCATGGTAATGGCAGCACTTGAGAAAATGTCCTACAGATGTGACCCATTCCACTGTGAGTTTGTTCTACTCATCTAGCATATTATATTTAATAAAATTGTATAATATAACATAACCAGCTGTTGGTTATATTATATTTGGTTAAACTGAGCACTGCAGAAGAAGAATCTGTTCTGTGGGATGCAGCAGAGGAAACACGAGAAGGGACCAGCTGAGGTTTGTAGGTATCTTCCAAAAACTGGTTAGGCTCAACCTAACTTTGGGCTCCAACACCTTGACTTTCCAATGGTGCAAAGACCAGGCAAGGTGACTGCTTTGTTTGTGTTGACTACTGCTTTGTACCGACTATAAAGACAAATCTGTTTTCTTCTGTAAGACCTCTTTCCCAAACCCTCATTTTCAGCATTACCTATTTAGGGAGAAAGGCAACTGACAGTAGGATACTGGGCAAATGGGAGCTTTAGTCTGACCTACTCCCAGTAGTTCAGGAATTATTAGGAGAAAAATAATGTTATCAAATAGAGAAAACCTTTTCAGTCCCACAGAGTCAGCCAGCAGATAAAAAACATATAGACTTTTCAGCTCATGGCCATCTGGAAAGATCTCAGTACTTTTATATGTAAGACTCTGGGTTTTGACCCATCTTAAATTGCTTAAAATACATGTAAACATAAGAGAGGAAGACATCAGTAAGACAGGAATTATAAAGAGAAGCCTCTTCAGCCTTTAAAATATACCACCAAATGAGCAATGTACCAAGGAAGGAAAGAATCCTGTCTTTTAGAAGAATGTGGACCTGTTGGAGCATGTTCAGAAGAGAGCCACAAAAATGATCAGAGGGCTGGAGCAGCTCTGCTGTGAGGACGGGCTGAGGGAGTTGGGGCTGTTCAGTCTGGAGAAGAGAAGGCTTTGGGTCGCCCTTATAGCAACCTTCCAGTACCTGAAAGGGGCCTACAAGAAAGCTGGGGAGGGACCATTCACAAGGGTTTGTAGTGACAGGACGAGGGGTAATGGCTTTAAGCTAGAAAAGGGGAGATTTAGGTTAGATGTTAAGAGAATGTTCCTCAATATGAGAGTGATAGACCACTGGAACAGGTTGCCCAGGCAGGTGGTGGAGGCCCCATCCCTGGAGATGTTCAAGATCAGTCTGGATGAGGCTCTGAGTAGCTTGATCTAGTTGGAAATGTCCCTGCTTATGGTGGTGGGGTTGGACTAGATGACCTTTGGAGGTCCCTTCCAGCCCAGATGTTCTATGATTCTATGGTTCTTTTAGGCCATAATTCATTCTGCCCTTAGCCTAAAATAGAATCATAGAATCCTTTAGGTTGGAAGGGACCTCCAAGTTCATCAAGTCCAACCATCGAGCCACCAGGGCTCCAAAGTCCTCTGCTAAAACAGATCAGAATCTGTCAGGGTTGGAAGGGACCACAAGGATCCCCCAGTTCCAACCCCTCTGCCATGAGCAGGGACACCTCCCACTAGATCAGGCTGCCCAGAGCCTCCTCCAGCCTGGCCTTAAAGACCCCCAGGGATGGGGCCTCAACCACCTCCCTGGGCAACCCATGCCAGGGTCTCACCACTCTCATGGTGAAGAACTTCTTCCTCACATCCAGCCTGAATCTGCCCACTGCCAGCTTTGCCCCATTCCCTCTAGTTCTGTTGTTACTTGAGATCCTAAAAAGTCCCTCCCCAGCTTTCTTGTAGCCCCCCTAAGATACTGGAAGGCCACAATAAGGTCCCCTGGGAGCCTTCTCTTCTCCAGACTGAACAGCCCCAACTCTCTCAGTCTGTCCTCACAGCAGAGCTGCTCCAGCCCTCGGATCATTCTCCTGGCCCTTCTCTGGACACGCTCCAGCAGCTCCACGTCCCTCTTGTCCTGGGGGCTCCAGAACTGGATGCAGTGCTCCAGGTGGGGTCTCACCAGAGCAGAGTAGAGGGGGAGAATCACCTCCCTCCACCTGCATAGGCCCAAATCAAAGCCAGATCAACTTCCAAGTATTTCTTCTGTCCCTTGCTTGGTTTTTATTTGGTTTTTCTTCAGAATGCTGCTGAGAAAAAAGTGAGAAAACAACTCATGGTTTACACTAAGTTAAAGCTGCTGCCCCACTATTACGTGCACACATTATTCCTTATGCCCTATTTTGTACTATAAGGAAGAATTGTTTTCTTTGCACTTCCTACCCCTGTCCTAGCTGTATATCAGTGACTGAAGTTGTCTGTGCATAGTTTTTTGTTACATTTATGCCTGTTAAAGCCAATGAAAAGCTTGAACAATGCTGAGTGTAGACTATAATCAGCATGTAAAGTTTGTCGTGTGTCCTGGGATCTTTAGATGAAAGGCTTTCTATATGCCTCATTGTTATTAGTTTTTCCTGCATCATTTGTCAAGATAAATACATGGCTGCTGTTTAGCACAATGTACTGGAAACTTCTGACTTGCAAATTAATCTGAAACACAGAACCATATAAAAACATTTTATGCATCTAGCATTGATGATTTAATTTCTGCTCTTCAGAAACAGTCGAAAAGAAAAGTTAGCAATATATATTCACAAGTTAAAAGAACACATGTAATGAATTAAAAATGTTTGCCTTCAGTTAGACACTGATTGTCACTATGGAGCAGTGACTATGATGGGGAATTAAATTAGAGTAACACAGCCAACACAAAAAGCTTCTATTGCACCGACAAAAATAAAAGCACAGGACCTTTCAGAATGCAAAGGCAGATTCAGCCATAAAAAAATAGCAGAAATCTAATTGTAGTACTTTTCATGGAGCTGAGCATGTAATGTCTGCTCACATGTAAAGATACCCTTGAGGAGGAAAAACAGGAGGAGGTGCTTTATGTTTATGCATTGGGTTGTCTCTGTGGAAGAAAACTGAAGAAGTTATGAGGTTGATTAAACTTAAGTTGTGGCTGGGAATTATGCACAGATCAGAAATGAAGGTTGGTGATTCAGGGTTTTTCTGCTAGCAGAGATGATATTTTAAGTAATTTTTATATATTCCACTTTACTTGGAAGTGTCACATAGTAATAGATTACACTCTCTCATGCCCTGTTAAGCCATTTTCAGGAGGTCCACATGAGATAATGTGGAAGGAAATCTGAAACACATTACTGTGAGAGATGGGACTTTAGACTCTGAAATAAAGTGGTTTTGCTTTCTGGGAATTTCTGTCAACCGTTTGCCTTGTTCTTCGTTCTGTCTCTTATGAACAAAATCTGAAGAAGCTGGAAAACAACTCTTCTTTCCTCAAGTCCTGCCTCTCTTGACCATCATGGAGCTTCTCCAACTTTTTGCTAGCCTTTGTTCCTGATAATGAGCAGCTTGGGCAGCTCCAGTCCAGTGCAAACTGGTGCTGGAGCCTAATGATAGCTAGGAAAGAAAAAAGAGGCAAAGGTGACCCCTTGTACACTGCCAATCACTACAGCCAGGTGGCTGGTCTTCTCAGGACTTGCTCTCTGCATTGGATGAGGAGTATCTGTTGTCCCTGTGCAGAGGTATTTGTTCTGAATATAGATCCTAAACCAAATGAGAAGCAATTCCTCAGACAAACTCTCAGAGCTATGCCCATTAAGCACTAGTTGTAGAGATGCCCATTTGTGCTTGGTTAGTATTTTCTGGTCAAGCTGTTCAGGGATAATTCACAGAACATTTATTGAGTCTTTGCTGGGCTGCAAGTCTGGGAACAGTTATCATCAGTCTTCATGGCTAAACAGTGGAATTAGCACACCAGGCCCACACAAATACTGGACCTGACCTCAGAATTCACTGTTTAATTACTGCTGTTTCCTCTCTCCTTCTTTCTCTCCCTCCTTTTTTCCCTCCATCCTCTCCCTTTCGCCTTCCCTCTGAGTAGTTTAATTTTTCATAAAAGTTCTGACTGCTGGGATCAGTGGATAGACTCATAATTATGCAGACTGTTTCTCTTTTTAAGCAAACGTTGGCCCAACTCTAAGCAATGCCCTTGAGGAGCCAGATTTGTCAATAGAAATCATTAGAATATGGTGGGGTTTAAAAGTTCAGGAAATGGTGAGAAGATCGTGTGTGTTTCTAAGAGAAGGATTTTGCCTGCGAAGTTGAAGAAGTAAGAGAACATGAAAGCTAGAGAAGAGACACATTTTGTTGGTAAGCCTCCTTCCAAGCAGGCTCACTGCAAACCTGCCAAGCCCTATTCCCTAAGATAAAGGCTTGCTAGTTAACCTCATCAAGGTACTCCAAACCTAAGCATCTGTCTCACTGATTCTCATACTCCCATAACTTCAGTGTTGGAGGAGTTATCAGGATGTAATTCTTGTTGGGTCTCTATAAAGCTGTGGAATTAGCAGTAAATTTTGCAAGGGACTACTCTGAATTAACTTTAATTATGTGCAACCCAAGTATCTATTGTAACCTAGCTGTCTAGGTAACTGCCTAGTCAATGTGGAGAATTGCCTCTATAATATCACAGCATCCCAGAATGGTAAGTGTTGGAAGGAACCTCTGGAGATCATCTAGTCCAACCCTCTGCTAAAGCAGATCCACCTAGAGGACTCATCTTAAAATAGGTGCCCTCTAATCACAAAAGATCCTCAAGGTGCAAGTCTGCCTTCAGTGAGCATAAAAAGCAACGTAGAGAACTAGTTTTAAATGGATTCATTATTTTTAGATGACTAAAATGAAAAGAGATATTTCATAGAGCAGTAGTTTCCCAGAACTGTCCATTCAAACTTTTTAATCTTTGTCATGGAGGGAGCACCAGACAATGAGAAGAGTGTTTATTCCTTTCTTCTTTTATTTCCATAGAGTGCTGATGAGGTAGGGGTAATATAACCCAATGGCAGTAGTAGCATTTGAATACAGTGGTTGTTGCAGTCAGATAAGCAGACTCACTTTCTGTAGCCAGCCAGATACATCAGCTAGTAAGAACAGAAACAATTTATATTCCTTAGATAAAAAATATTCTGTTAAAACCACTTCTGAAAGATATTTATATAAAACCTCTCACTGACAGAATACTAGTCAAAAGTCTATTCATCTTTCCCT
>NW_008596689.1:64257-70485 GCF_000691845.1 Merops nubicus | reverse complement strand
GAGATATCTAAGATAGGGCAGATGAATCACCTTCTGGAGGTGCCTGTCTCTGAAGGCTTCTGTTCAGACATTCTTCTTTGTCTGTGTTGGGTGAGGTAAATCTCTGGCAACTGCTCCTTTTAACCCCAGTAGTGAAAGTGGCTGGTGACAAACTGGAAAGAACAGTGAAAGTAAAAGGGGCTTCGTTATAGGGGACATGAAAATGCCAAAATAAACCTAGGAATAATTAAAAAAAAAAAATGCTACCACCTGGGAAAATAGTCAAGAAGAGGTCATAGCTTTTCAGCTTCCTGAAGAGATGAAGCTCACTGTTCTGAGAAATTTAACATTAGGATGAAATTTAAATGGCAAAAGAAAGGTGTCCTTGAAGAACTCCAGAAAAAAAAAACCTGTAATTTTAGAAATGGAACACTTCAGATCTGATTCTCATTTATACTAAAAATATTTTTATCACATTTACAGTGTGAACTAGCCTTGCAGTAGGTGTAATTCCACCTAGTTCCCTCTAATTACCAAAATGGTATCATTTAGATTTTTTGAGACTGAACTTTCTTACTTCCTGAATAAGAGGCTGGCTTGAAAATGTGAATGAGCAAGTAGCTATGAAAAGAATATCAAGACCCACAAGAGCTCAAACACATTCAGTAAATTACAGTTGTCTTTTGTTATTATATACAAACAGAACATTTATCAAACTAGAGTGTAGTATATTGTGTTCAACTGAAGCTGTCGTCATGTAAGTGTTCCACATACAGAAATGAATGATTGCAGGTTCCAAATATTTTCATAATTGTCTTTAAATAATATAACATTCAACAATATCCAGGATAATGTTTCAGTTCTGTGAATTTCTAGCCCATGCAACCTCAGAAACCATAAAGAAATAATGGGACTTAGGATAAGAAATGAACACAGTTCAGCACTGATTTATTACCTCCTATTTTTAACCTGGTTTCCTAAGAAATCAACACTTATGCAATCATGCTGTGCATGGCTGTAGGTATTAAACTGGGCTTACTGGCCAATTTTAACTACATTTGTGTGGAAAGAATTCTTGAAGATAGTCAAAGGTGAGAGAATCTCACGGAACTTTGGATGGCTGAAAGTGTGGCTGTGTCCATTTGAACTCAGCACCCCAGGCTCCCTTCATAGGCAGTGGAGGGGAATGGTCACTGGGTATTGTGATTTATGTATTCTGTTTTAGACTTTTATTGTAGAATGAGACAACTCTTGCTATAGAAATAGCTATTTCTCTCCATTGGCTATAGAGATAAACGAGCTAGATGAGGAGTCCAAGTGTGGGTGTGCAGACTGGACTTCACCTTAACTTCCTGAAAATTCTCTGTGAATAAGAAGGTGGTGTCCCTTCTTGTACTGGGGCTGCAATGTGGCCACAGCTCTTACCCAGCAGCAATGCAGACAGGTGGGAACCATTATGGATGCCCCATTTTCAGAATGGCTTTAATCAGTCTTCATGACTTGTTAGAAGCTGAAGAATCCACCTAGAGGTGATGCACTGACAGAAAAGTCAACTTACAGACATGATCTAGTGGCTAGGTACAGTAGGGATGGTCTCAGTGTGGCAAAATGCAAACACTGAGGGTTCCTTTTAATGTCTGTTTTCTATGAGCATTCTCTGATGTGCAGTAAGAGCTAAGCTTAATATCACTGATATCCAGATCACTTAATAATGATCTTAATCACTGAGATAAGCAATTTTAATAATTGCACATATTCCTTTGAAGTGGAAGAGGTAGGCATGGTCCAGGAGAAATGTCAGAGGGGTTAGTGTAGTGGTTCCAGCCATGCTATGCATCATTGTGGGGCAGGTTTGCAGGTCCCCTGGGATCTCTTCAGATCCCTGGATCCTCACAGAGTTGGAGGAATGGTCCTGAATCCCCACCGCAGGGTCATGGGGCCACTCAGAGTCTCTCTGGCTCCCTGGGTCTCCCTCCAATATTCTTTATTTGAGTGGAGAATATCTCCCCGTTGACTGCTCTGTTCAAAGCCCATTCATGTTTTCTGATTTGCTATCAGCAAATTTTATTGTTAGTGCTTGTTCTGAACATCATTGCACTTCTTGACTACCAAGAGGTTCCTTGCATGGTTTGGCTGTTTCCTTGGGCACACAAAAGCTATTTAAAGTTCCTTCTGTTCTGTGGGACAAGAGGTTGCTTATGTTTCATCTACTTCTACTTAAACAAAAGTTTTGTTAAAGTTTATGCACTCCTTCTGAAACAAAAGCTTTTTGAAAGTGCTATCCTAACAGCAATGTTATCTAGGCTTAACTTGTGCACACTGAGTTTCAATTCCACTCCTGTACTCATCTGACTAGCTTGCTTTCATGCAGCCCTGCTGGCTTCTCATCAAACTTCATTATCCCTGGTGGTCAGTGGACTATTTGGCTAAGTAGACCAGTTTCAAAAGCAAAATCTAACAATTTTGAGATTGGAGGGAAGAAAAACTTTCCTTGTTATAAAGATTTCTTGCAGACATTTATACAAAAACGCTGGCAACGTGAAGCTACAGGAAGATACAGAGGTAGTCTTGGTAATGCTTTTAAATGGTCTTCAATCATACCTGAAATATCTTCTCTCAAAGGCCCTTGACTAAACCTCATGACATTTTGACTCAAAAACTTGCATTATGTGGTAGTAATAAGGGTGCAAATGAGCTCAGTTAAACTCTGTCTCACTGAAATCTAACAATGCAGTAGGTCTCAGGAAGTTATTCATGAGAGCAGTTGTTTTCATTGGAATTGCCCCAAAATGCAACCTTTTGCTAAAAGGGTATTTAACATTATGTATTCATTAGCTAGGCTGGGATATGAAATGTGTGATGGATTGGTAGAATAACAAAATAACAGGGAAGAGTCCTTAAGTGTTTCCAGGGAAAAACTAGATGGCTTTCTGAAAATATGTTTTGCTCTAGCTGTTTGAAGAAGATCTTTGGCCTGGGTCAGTGACAGCTGGGAAAAGGATTTGTATTCCCTGATGCTTTTTATGTAGACCTGTATAGAACTGTATTAAGCCAATGGTTACAATCAAAACTAATGGGATTTTGGACTTTACATGATTATCTGTAGGAGTCAAGGAGCTTCCAGGTCTTAAAACCACACAGCACTATTGCATTATCATGACCTTTCAAATAGGTAAGGTTGTTTAATGATGCCATTTTTGTTCCACATTGCAATTTCTGCTAGACGACTAGTCTGGAAGAGAAAGCCAATTAGAGAAGCTTCTTACCCAATGTCACTTCAAAGTCTTGTTTATTTCTGTTGCAATTTGCTATTTCTAAGTTAGCAGAGTCAAAAATCCAACAATAGTGTGTTCTGAATAGCATATTGGGTTCTTGCATTTGGTGTTCCCTTTCATTCTAGATACATGAAATTCTTCAGTCACTCAAATTTCTATTTTTATTAAAAAACCTCAAATTACACATATTCAAAACATTACTTGAGTCATTTTCCAAATGAATAAATTTTCCTTTCTTCCTCATTGAACCTCAAATCTGAATTTATCTGTCTGTGCAGTTTCCTGCTCTTTGTTTCAGTGACCCTCTTTCACCTATCATACTCGCCATAATTATTTGACTTATCTACCAGTGAGAACTCATCTTCTTTTTCTCAACTATAATTACTTCATTGAGCATTAAAGTGAAAAGGCCACTTTACTCTTGTTGTTCATCTTTTCCAGATGTCAAGTTATTTACAAAGCCTTTGAATTAGTAGTGTTATGATGAGAATTTTGGTAAATTATATGTGAGAGAATTAGGCCCATTATAATCTTGAATTCTCATTTGTCCTGAAACATTTTTTCCCTTCTCAGTTTCCTAAGCATTGCAGTAGATGTTTATTACTGTTTCAAAGTGTTCTGCCTATGACATTCTGTTTAATGATAGCAGGAGATGTGACCCAACCAATGGTACATTTTTCTGACAAGCTACTAGAATTTAAAGTGTTTTGATCTCTTTCTTTTTTAAAGGCATGAAACTAAAATAGTATGAATGTAGCTGTAAATTCTATCACTCTTAACAGGACTCAAATCTTTGATTCCTTCCAATAATAAACAAAAATGGTTTCTTTAAAGATACTCCTCTGAGAAGTTTCTGAAATTTACTCAGTTGAATGAGTTTTATAAATTTACAGAGTGAAATAAAAGCCTGAATTTTGGTCTCATATTTGTTACTTTTGGATGCTCATTGCTGTCAGCCACAAAGCTAGAAAGCTATTGAAAAATCAGATTTAGGTGATTTTGGACATTGTTATTTTAGACACTAGATTTATCCCACTTAATTTTAATCATGTTCTAGACATATTTGTCTTATCTTTCTGACTGCTAAGGAAGGGTAGATGACATCTTACCTATGAATCAGATCTTGGGTGAGACAAATTGCTCTCGGGAGAAGTTGCTTTACACTGATCTTAAAGGGAGCCTACAGCAAAGTATCCCACGCCCCCAGCTCTGCTGAATGCCTTCATCTAGGTGAGATGAGTTTGGACATATGCACACCACACAGCAAAATCCCTTAACTAGTGGGTTTGTACCTCTAGCATTGATTTGGTTTAGGATTGCTTTCTGTAAAGAGGCCCTTTGTCCCCCGATAGCTCTTTGGCTGTGACATGACCAAGTAGCCACAGGAGCTGACACAGCAGTGCTGTGAAAACTGTTCCTCCAAATTCCTTCTTCCCAGCTGATTATCATTTACACTGTTTTCCTAAATTTTTTTTCTTGCTTACTGTTTATCTGGATTATAAGAAAGATTTCAGGAGTTTTCCTTGGAAAATTCAATCCACTTGTGTGAATACTCATACACAGAGAATTGAATAAGAGAACAAAACGAATGTTTTATTTATTTTTTTTCTTTTATTTTTATTTAGTTTATTTACCTATAATTCAGATAGAACCAAACAAATCAAAATGACATGGTTTTCCAAGAATTTCGGTTGCGGTCCCAGTACCACAGCAGGTTTTTAATAGAGCCTTTCCACAAGAGTCGAGCCTTAAATTCTGGATCTTAGAATGCTGAAAGAAACCTGCCATACAGTAAGCATTAAGTACACCCACTGAATTTCATCAAATCAAACACGGCAATGTTGTGCTTGTGCATAAGATACAACAGATCTGCTCTTGACATTTCTTTGATGATGAAAGAAGTACTCACTGCTGTAAGACACTATAACCTGGCAGTGGGTGACTCCCAGAAATCCGGAAAAATCAGTACATTAGTTGTGATAATTAGCATGAGTGCCATTGTGTTCTTTTAAAATCGAACCATAGAATCACAGAATACTTTTGACAGGAACACAAGGAGCAGCTTTAGATACTTGTGGCCAAAGATCTAGCAGTCTAGAAGCAGTGCAATAGCTACAGAACCTTGGAATTATCCTACAGCATTTCCTGTTTCCATTCTTCATTTCTACAGGATTGAGTCTGCACAGTCCCTTAAAAATGTACAGTCCCTTCTGAAAGGGGCACCTGCTTTCTGTAATGGTGCTATAGTGTTTATCAGTTATATTCTGTAATGAACTGTGTTTAGTAACTTCAGTCAATAGTATAGAACCAGTCAGAATAAGCAAAGGGAATGATTTTGAAAGCTCTAAATAAATCTCTAAAGACAAAAGACACTGAACATTAGGAATTAAATCTATTCAGTGGAAAGTCTTAACCAAACTGCAATGGAATTAACATATTCCTAGGTTCTGTGTTCTCATATAACTGTACCCCAAAACCACACATTACATGAATTATAGTGGAGCACCTGCCCCATTGTGGTCTGATCTTCAGAGGACTGTGCTAAGCAATTGCTACTTTTTAAAAGTTTCAGTTTGCTTTCCATCTGTCCCTCTGCTGTTTTTTTCACCACAGTATCCACTCTGAGATGTTCCTTGGAGCAATGTTCCTCTCACATTCCACTGTTCCATCACAGTCACCAACACACATTAGGATGTGTCGAACCAGCAAAACAACATCAGGCAGCACAGATGCTGAATTTTCCTGATACGCCTGGAATGTTACACAGCAATGAGAGACCTGGAAAGTTGCTTCCATAAATCAGTTTTTGTAACTAAAGCACATGGCGTTGGTATTTTTTTTTTAGCTTGATTCTTTACTTAGCAGCTAGCTGTGCTATGCAATCACTAGTTCCAAGGAAATCAATTAGTGCAATCAGCCTGGATTTTCTTTGTTCTGAATATGGATTTTGTTTTTCAGACTGAGGAATTAAACA
>NW_008596689.1:17564-64226 GCF_000691845.1 Merops nubicus | reverse complement strand
AAGAGTGCCCTGTTTTGCATGAGAACTATGGTGAGTCAAATCATGGAATGGAGTGGCATGAAACGCCATTTAAACTTAAAATTTCTGTAACTTAAACACAATGTAATAATATTTTTTATATCATTTTTACAAAAAAATATCCAACAGTGATTTGGAAAAGTGACTGATACAACAGTTTCTATTTTTATTCATAAAAATCAATTATATAATTTTTCCTCATTGAGACAACAGGGGCTCCTAAATATGTCTTTACAGTTGCACAAATGCAGGAAAGGGGCACACTGTCATGCTGAACAGAATGTAAAATTTCACAGTGGCATTTTTCCCTACTCGACTACTTAATAATACATCTCAAATATAGAGTGTGAAAATCCAGTCCTAAACTCTTGAAAAAAAATTATTAGGATATGTTGCTCTATTTCAATGGCTAACTTTTAGTGTTAAATTAATGTTATTTAATCATGGGGGCACAGTAACCAAGTGAAAAGATTTAACCTCTACGTAGTACTGACTTCATATCTTGTAATAAAAGTTTAAGAGGAAATAGTAAGCTTTTATACCAGAAATAGAAAATTGGCAGGCCTGTGGTATTGACTTGGAATTGGCACTTAAGATTTTTAATCTACAGCTTGCATCTTGTTTAATTTATACGTTAGCACCATGTTTGAGTGTCTTGCCACCACCAAGGGTCAGTGACATTGTACTTATATTCAGAAATGGAGAAAAGAACATTCTCACTCTTGCAGACTGATTACTTTCATTAGTTTTAATTAGTTTCCTTCGCACTTGTAAAGAGTGTTGTAGCTGATGTTTAACTGGTTGGGTGGTTTACACCAATAGTGAAGGAGGACTGTAAACAGAGAAGGTGCAGCAGCTGCTTAGAATGGAAATATTTAATTCTCTTGCGATAATAAAATAAAGCTCAACGTGTTATCAATTTTTTAAAAAAAACAGAGTATCCTCTTCTGAAATACTCTGCCATCTGCTTGGGAGTCTCTGTGATGCTTTTAGGCTATATTCTGAAGAAGAGACTGAAAAGATTAAGTGGTCAGATGTTTGGAGTGGAGTTATGTACAGAAATAATTTGTACCTTTTGAACATAAAAGCTTTTATGACATGTATCCATGTCTGTTTATGTTATGGTGGTAATGGGACATTTCCATATTCTCTTGAAATACTTGAGGCTGAAGCCTGTATTATATATATTATATATAAATCTGATGAGCATGTGCATGGACATACATACACAGACATAGTCCAAAGGAGAGACAGTATCGCAACTGATAAAGTTCCTTGAAAGGTTAAAATCATATAATGCACAGATCAAAATTACTCTTTATATTTCCTTAAATAGTTCAAAAGGCTGAAGCCTTCTTTTCCTCATTCTCCCAGTGGCAGCAGTGTGAAAATCGTTCTGAGCAGGCAGTGAGAAGAGCTCTCTTTCTTAGACATTTGGGATGCTTTTCTTCTCTCCTCTTGGCTGAATCTGGGCTACAAAACATAATGGGGCATTAAGATGTGAGAACCCCCAGTCAGCACATCCTTCCCACAGCTCCCCTTGAGTGCAAGGGAATACTGGGTGCAAAGTTTTATTTTAAACCAGTTTACCTAGACTGGTGCTGAAATTTTTGAGCACATAAACTATTATCCTCATAGCTGCAGCCTCAGCTGCAGCTATTAATTCTGTTCAAGTCAGAAGTAACTTAAGCTTCTTATGATCTGATATTTTCTGAAATGTTTGAAATTAGCCTGATGATTAGCAGAAAGGCCTCGAAACATGGGGGAAAAAAAAAAGAAAGTAGTTGCAGCTGCTCTGGAGAACATATTATTCCTCTATCCTTGTATATTGTTCCTCTAAGTCAATATTACAGCGTTTTGTTCGAGACCTCTGCGGAATCTTTCAGTGCTGCTGCCTGTGGTTTACTCTATTCTATGTGAATGAAATAGTGTTGTTCAAGGGCAGACAATTTGGTATCATTTTATAAACAAACATTATAAACACAGAGAAAAGGGATAGGTCATTTTATAACAAATTTAGCTGCACATCTAGGGAGATAAAAAAATGGAGTAAGTGCTATATCCATTAAAATCTTACTCTGTTGTCCCAGTCGTTTGGGGAAAAAAAAAAAAAAAGGACAAGAAAGCTATTGACTTTGCTGTTTCCTGTGGGAGAAGCACAGATGTGGAAGAACAGTTTTTACCACCTAAGTGAGGCAGCTTATGAACTGTGTCTAAGTTCGCTCAAAGCCCTCCAAAATATGGAGTACATTTCCATCCAATTCACATAATAACTCAGGCTCTTATTCAACATAGCTTTCAAAAATGCAAGAAGTTCCTCATCTGTTTAAAATTATAGTTGTGCTATGCACTGTATTTCTCTGGGGTCTTATGTCAGATTTTACTTTCCTCGTAATTTTTGTATATATATTTATACAAATTACCAGCTTTATTTCAGCGTATCACAGTTCTCTGTGTGGAAGTCTGGGGTTTGAAAAATTAGGTGCCAAAATACAATGATAGCGTAAGATTTTACTCACTTTGTTCCACCAGCTGGATTTGACCCTGTTTTGGAAAGGCTGCAACTCATTGCAGGAAACTAATGTGGTCTAATATGCACTCATGGATTGTTGAATTTTGCCTTGTATCCTGAGGTTGTGGATAATGTCAGCAAGAAATGCCATCTTTTTCATGGTGATTTTGAGAGCTGCATATTTCCACTAAAACAGAGCACTGAAAGGCAAGAAATGTCAAAAAAAGCCAACTTTCTGCCTGTTCTTGCATGTGGGTTTAACTTCAGAGTCTCTGGTAGTCTCAAAGATGCTAAATATATGCACATTTTTTTTTTAGTCTGCTTTCTACCTCTGCTGTAGAAACTATGAGTGATGTAAATTATTATAGAGAAAGATTGTAAAGCTGAAAAATTCCCAAGCTGTTGATACAATTCCCCCAACCACCTTAAAACAGAGCTGGCTGCAATAAAATGTAGCAAAAACTGATTCTACATAAAAAAATTATCTCTCCAAATTTTAGAATAAACCAAAGGTAGTTGGCCACAGCCATTGCCAGGTCCAGGCTGGGCAGTCATTGCCTTGCTATAGAGCTGTGCTCTTCCCAGAGGTTTGAAAGCCAAGAGCAATGTGAAGGACACAGGCAAACTCATAACCATCATCATCATTTCAATACTAACACAGGCAAATAATGCAGATTTCAAACTCTTCCATCCATAAAACCCAACTATCAGTACTTCATTCAACCTAGTAAGAGAACACGAAGAAGCTGGTAGATCACTGCAGTCTACAATTCCTGCAGGCAGGGCTGGGGAAGGATATTTCACAGGGCTAACGCTATGGAAATCATCAGAGGCCCACTGGAATGTGTGTGAAGGCAAAACCCTCTGACTTTCACATAAACCCAAGCAATCAGGCAGCACTGAACTATTTTTGTGGAAATAGAATATTATCCATTTATGAATTCCAGATGGGAAAGGACAGCTGTCATGCTGATGCCATCATTCCCCTTGACACTTGAGGATGGAAAGGAAAAACTGAGAGTCACATGTAAAGGATGTGAACAGTGGTGACAGCACTGGATAAAGAATGTAGGGATGTTGGGCAAAATGACCTACACAAAGACTAAGGCAAATAAGGTCAAGGACACACTAAAATGAAGGGGTCATGACAGGACAGTAGTTTAGAAGTTAGTCTGCAAAATATTATCTGTTATACTTTGTGTGCTAAATGCAGAAAAAAATCCTATCAGGAATGAATTGGTTACTGTGAAATTTTATGTAACAATAGAATAATTTATGATTCTCAAGATTATCAAAAGACCAAAAGTAAGCTTTCTTTTCTCTCTGTAAATTTTGAGAACCTCACAAAGCCTTTAGATTACTTCCTAATTCCTCAACACCAAGTTAATTTCGTAGTATTTTGTTTTGATGGATTTTGCTTGTTTGTTTTGTTGGTTGGTTTTGTGTTTGTGTGTGGTTTTTATTTTAACTCCTTCCTGTGGTGGTGGGATTTACTGCTTTGTTTGAAGACCTCTTGAAGAAAGAAAAACTTAGAACTGAGGAAAGTGAGACATTTTCACAGGCATGAAGGTATTATGGGATCTTGTTCCCTCTTAATAGTAAAAGATTTAGACAAAGAATTTGGTAGTGTGATGGTCTACTATGCTAAATATGAAATGGGATTTTATGTGTGATCCTTATCCAAAGTTAAACATTCTGAAGATCGTGGGCATGGTAGAGTGAAGGAAAGATTAATATTTACTGCAATTCCACTATAAGAACCTTGAAAATGTTCTAATTACCAAGGAAATTCTCTGAGTAGCAAAGAACTTTTGGATAACCTGCCATTTCATAGTTGCATTTCAACGTCTAATTCTCAAAGACTAGACTGGTGCAAGAGATGTTGAAAGGAAACTGCATTTCTATTGAATAAGAAATGAAAGAAAGATAGGGAGAAGAGAAAACTTGGAGAAGATTGCTTTGCTGGATGAATTTTGACTTTGTCACTAAACTTATGTGAGTGGCAGAACTTTAGAGATAAAACAGTGTATGAAGGCACCATCTGCAGGAACTGGGAGGTTGGCGGATGTCTCTTGTTGAGCTACAGGCATCAAAAGTGAGGCTGACAGCCCTAGATACTGAATTTTAAGGAATGCTTTCCTCCTGCAGACACAGACAAACGGTCTCTTGTGAATGTTGTAGTGCAGGGAGGTACCTCAGCATTTCAGACAAATCCCTGAGTTTCTTTCTTTTCTCTCTTCTCAAATCTTCCTATTAGCCTTCGGTTAATTCTCTTCACAGCTCACATGCTACTGTCTTTTAATCCTGTTATTGGCTGTGATTTTTTATGCTATTATCACAGTATTAGAGAAGCAGTCAGAAAGATGTTATGACAGTTTTGTCTTTCATCTTCAGTTTGTGGCCACTCTAAAGCACAAAAAAAGATTTCTGCCATCTAAACAAGCATCTCAAGGAATGAACATTGTGTGTCCATTACATACAAAACCTTGAATGAAGGACTCCCATTTTTATACACTTTCAAAGATAGATTACTGAAGAATTTCTTGGTAAACACCTGTAGGTTTTGTAAGTAGCATACAGTATTGTTTTTAAACAGAAGGTATTGCTTGTTTAAGATAGTGCTTTACCCACAGTAATCTCTAATGTCTGCCAGGTTTTTCTGCCAAACACTTAATGAGTATTCCCACAGCAGGAGTACTTCTAGGCTGTAGATCATATAGTTTCTTACAAAGGCCTTAGTTTTATCCAGTCACCACCCTCATCTCACAAGCAAAGCTGCTGGTAAAGCCTTTTTGTCAGCTTGCCACTGACCTCTCTGCGCTGTTCCTAACACTGATCCACTGTGCAGCTCTGCACTGAGGGTCTCACCCACTAGTGTTTCTTCTTCTCTTAAGCCTAGTAACAAAATGGCACTGGGTGATGAGGTCTCATCTCAGGGCTATGATGGATGGATGGCCCCAGACACAACTCTGCTGAACGCTGTCAACACGATTGCACTGTTGGTGCCCCATTTTAGCTCACCATACAGATGCTGCCTTCTGCAAGTGAATGATGTCAAACTCTCATCAAGCCGTAGCACAGGAGATATGCTGACAAGGCACAGGAGTGTCACAAATTGCTGATGACAAGTCACTGTAATTAATAGCATGGTATGTAAATATACTGGCTGGTATATCTGTGCTGTTGCCACGTGAGGCATCTAGGACAGTGTTAGAGCATTCAAGAGGGGAGACAATTACTATAATCAGATGAGGAATGATTCCTTCCATCTTTAGGAATAATTCATATCATACCAATATTGTGATCATGCCTTGTCCATGCATCACCATTCTGTTGTTTAACTCCTAAGACAGGTTTCCCCTCTGTTACTTCCACATGGAATTGATGGGGATGGCATGAGAGCACCTATCACTATTTCTGATGCTATCCACTGATTATCCTCTGCTGTGATGATGCTGTGGTCCTACTGTGGTAACCATGTTTCTCCTACATGTGCCCTTAGTTGACTCAAGATCATCTGGCCCTGCTTGTTGTTTGAGATAGGTATGGAGAACATCATTGAGCATTACCTGTTTTGCACTTCACAATTTATTTGCAGGACAATGAGGGATTCAGAGATCTCTTGTTCAGACCACTTCCACAACATACTATCCAAGGACACACAGCAACCACTCAATCATATCCTGGGCCTGTGCTGGTAAGGAAACATCATAAATAAAGGTGAAACATTACACTTTTCTCTACCATTGCAGGTACATGCTTCAGCTGCTGCTCCTGCCCAAGGACAAGGGATAGGAGAGCAGAATTTGGGGACATTGAGTTCAAACTGAAGGTGAAATAGGACTGTGCACCAGCTCCCGCAGGCAACTCATACTTCTTTATGACTCCTCATATCCTAGAGCCAGATCCCAGTGCTCCAGCCTATATTTTCCTTACAATATCTCCCACATATGTGGCATTTTCCTTTAAGACTGTGTTTTTTCTAGGATGTATAAAGTATGGCAGTTTGATGGCAACTCATACTTCTTTATGACTCCTCATATCCTAGAGCCAGATCCCAGTGCTCCAGCCTATATTCTCCTTACAATATCTCCCACATTTTCCTTTAAGACTCTATTTTTTCTAGGATGTATAAAGCATGACAGTTTGATATTTTTACCCTGCTAGGACTCCCGTGAAGGAGGAAAAGGATTGATAGAGCTATAGGCCTTCCTAGCAGACACTGAACCCCAAGAGCAGATGCACACTACTAAACACACAAATAGTTTTCTGTTGTTGAGTGTGAAAACTATTTACAGATAGCACCTGCAAGCAAAAGATATTGAATATTGAGGCAGGTTATTCAGGTTATCGGTAAGCCCTAAATCTAGGGTATACCTAAGAGCACCCCAGGGATTGCCTGCTACGTGAGGAGACTGATAACCAAGAGAGAGATTGAACAGGAAGGGCAGCTGCTTTTGGAGGACCCAGACCACATTGTTTGTAAATCCCAGTTAAGAAAACATTTTCATAGATGAACTGCTTGTTTCCTGGGGCCATCTGGAATGCCTCAGGACCTGTTGATATTAAACACATCCCCTTCAGACAGTGGTTTGTGTCAGGTTTCCTGGAGTAATTGACAGAGGAAATAAATACAGTGCTGGTTTAGCTGTTAAAAGCATCCTGTCTGAAACACTCCTGTGAGGATGGGATGGGGGACCTGCCTTTTCAGGCATCTGACCTGCTTAGCTGTGTGATGAGTCTAGGCACACGGGGGGGAAAGGCATTAGCTAATTTTCATGTTGGGCTGGTGCCATGGCGATGGTCACCTGTAAAGTGTCTACTACCTTGCCATTGTCCTGTGATATGCTTTGAGACAGAAGCCAGCACAATTTTCCTTCTTTCTCCTTCCTTTTCCCCCATCTTCTGAGAGAGAAGGTGTTACCATCCCTCAGGTGATGACTTTTGAAACACTTCATTTGTGGGGCAGGAGTGTTTTACTTCCCCTTCACCAGCCTTACATTGCCATTGCTGACTTTCTTATAGGCCTCCTTCAGATTTTTTAACCTTCATCTCGCACAGTTTTCTAATGTTTCTGTAAAGTGTCAGGCATCAGTCTACATCTGTAGGTGTAGATTCGGGAAATGCTGCAAATATTCCAGTTGCATATGATTTCTGTACACAAAGAGAATTATACAGGTGTCCTTTGAGGACCAGGTCTTTCCTAGAGAGGTGCCATCATATTACAAATGTGAAAGGCCATCTAAGTATAAATGTGAAAGATCTTTGTTCTGTTTCTCTAATGGAAATTCTGAAAAGGGTCTCTGTGAATGAGAGAAATTTGGCTCGTGCTGTAGGGCTGATTCACAGCTCTTCAGAGAGAGAAGCTTCTGGGTGACACCTCATCTGAATGAGGGAGCACTCTGGAGGACACTGTGAGGGCTGGGTGCCTCAGATATATTGTTCCCTGGTTGAAGAGAGCACTCCTTCTCATGCCACATTGACAGGCATTCCAAGGAAAATACAGCATGGGCAACAAAAAATGAAACAAAGAAGCATAGCACATATAGCTGGTGATCCTCACAGAAAGCTTTTTCTCTGCCACTGCTTTGCAGCTGCTGTCATGGTTGGCAGTAAGAGTTCTCTTGATAGTTACAGAGCTGAAAAGCAAGGCCAGCTCTGGGTTTGCAGAAACCTGATCGGGAGCCACATTATGAGGATAAAAATAAAAATTGTTACTAGCTGGATAAAGTGAATGGATGACCCTGTCTTAACTCCTGATTTTCTTGTGCTTTATTCCAGATTACTATCTATTTAATCCTAGAAGATTTTTCATCTTGTCCTTGGACTGATGCAGACATTGGCCTCTTTGGTCTCGACATTGTATCTAGCTAAAATGACATCCTTTACATTTTTCTCCGTTTAGGTGCATAAACCCTGCTGTGACTGAACAAAAAGTATGTAGTGAGAGAAAAGGTCTTCTTATGATTTAGAAAACATTTTTTTTCTATAACAAAAGTCATATGTATACTGGGGTTTAAATCTTTCAGGATCCAATGACCCTACAAAGCTATTTATTTCCCATGAGTCTTGCAGCTACCTTCCCGTGTCATTTAAAATCATAGAATCATAGAATGGTTTGGGTTGGAAGGGACCTTAAAGATCATTGAGGTCCAACCTCCCTGCCATGAGCTCGGACATCTCCTCCTAGACCAGGCTGCACAAAATCTCATCCAACCTTGAACCCTTGAACCCCATCATTGACCTGAACACATCCAGTGTTGGAGCATCTACAACTTCAAATGCATATATCAATTAAAATGTCCCATATAATTTAAAAAAACCCAAACAAACAACATAACAAGCTTCGGAGCACATCTGTTAACCTCTGCACCCTGTGTCTAGGTCTTTATAATTGAGTGACACTGTACTCTGCAGATATATATTGTCAGAGTGCAGTGCAAAATATTTCTTTGCAAAATATAGGATTTTCTGCCAGTGCAGAGCTTCCTCCTTTAGACTTATCATAGTTAAACGTATTAGTGTAGATCCAGTGGGTTCCACATTTTTTTTTAAAGACTTAGTAATTTGAAGTAACACTTTTGCTACTGGTGATTTACTGAAGTTAGTTTGTGGAAAATAGTGAGAATAAGGTCATAGTTCTCTAAGCATCCTTCATATTTCCTTTGGGCTTGTATCTCACACTAATACAACTTCCACAGGATCTACATCTCTTTGGGCATAACTTGCTTAGTAAACCAGTGAATTCTCCTTGAGTACAAGATTTGCGTAGCATTTTCATGGTCAATTGCTTTCAATATTATTAGAACAAAGATGCCTTAGTGGTTCAGGATGGCAGCAGTCACTGAAAAATGCACTGCTTCTCCTTGTCATTGTGCTTTTCCCAGTCATTTTGTCTAGAGCTAAAGAGGAAAAAAAGCAGCTAAGTTATGTTCCAGTTCATTCTCTCTGTTTCTCCTCTTCTTGAGAAAGATGAAGAATAAATACATGAGAAAAGGGAGTGGTGAAAGGTGGTGGTAAACTGGCGACAGGAAGCATTTGTAACACAGGGCCTATAATCCTGTATGAAATTCATCCTTAGCAGTACAGTGTGCCTCAGAGACTCTGGAAGGACTCAGCTGGGAATAAAGATTAGGAGAAGGTGAAGGAAGGATTCCTGCTCTCTAAGGTCTGTCTGGGAAAGTACTTTATTCTTGTGGCTAGAGTGTTTCTGGTAATGCGCTCTAAAGTGCTCAGGTTTCTATCAAACCTAGATCAAATCCCTACGGTGAGGCTGTGGGTTCACCACCTGCATCATCCTGCATCACTTTTATGGTGGATGCTATATGACATATGACAAAAACTGAAAAGTTTTTAAAATGGAGCATGGGCTGAGATGAGTTGGCTGGAGCTAGAATAAAAAGATTTCTTGCCAGAAATAGGTGATATGACAGGGAGGAGTGCGAAACCCAGGAAGCCTTTTAATAACAAAGAGGGCAGCCACTCTAGACGAGCCATCGATTCTTAATTTGTTTTGCACTAAATAAAGACTACTTAGACTAGCATATTAAGAGAACGAGGCAGAAGTTTATGTACAGCCAGAGTCAGGATTGTTATAAATGCAGGATTCTGAGATTCTATATTTCAGCTGAGATACTCTAGTACTGTTAGCCAGGTACAATGTTAAGAATAGGGTACGATTTCTTTTTTTTCTGTAAATTTATGTGTTTTAGCACTGGCAGTCTCTTTTTTTTTCCTTTTTTTTCTGAATTCTACTGCTAATACTCACAGATATTTACCTTAAACCTAAAGACATACATCTTTCATCTGTTTCCCAGTGCCTAACAATGAAACATGTCAGCCAGGGTAAAGGTACCTTGCCTCCAGAAAGACTTTTGATCATTGTAAGATGCATGTGCCTCAAATGACATGTTTAGATCAGGCAATTGGCAGAATGAAGCTGCCTTCCAAGCCCCAAAAGGTGATGAGGATGAAGTGTCAGAATACACTTGAGGCTTGAGGTAGCAAGCATAGGTCTATGAGCCAGAGGTGGGATGTTATCTGCAGGAAGGTGTCCAGAAAGCCAAGTCCAGTGAATGCAAGCTGCTGTACTTACACTTTCTATTGGTTTTATATATTCAGTCACATGATAGTTCTTTAGTTATCAGCCTTTTATCATGTATCTGTCCTGCATTCTGTGATTAGGTAATTGCTTCATTTAAATGCCAAAGCATTTAGCACTCAGAGCCAATCACTGTTGACTTCCTCTGTTTGCTTCATACACTAGGCCGTATAACTTTGATTTCTGTATTTGGATTTTTCTCAGCTAATACTTTCTTCTCTGTGAGACATTTCCTCTGGCTGATACAAGTCAGATCCTAGTATCCCTTCTTGAGTAGCCTGCTTAGTCATATATGCAACAAAGTGGTTTTTAAGTTTGTGTGAGTGCATCTCATGTAGTTACTAGTTACAGCACATTTAGACCATGGTTAAGGCAGCTAGACTTCTTGCTTTTGAAATCTGCATAATATTACCTCACCTGCACACAGGATATAGGCACTCAACTCTGTTGACATGTGATGGGATTAAGAAGCATGACTTTTTTTGACTCTTTTGAAAATCCAGGCCATAACTGAGTCATGAACTGTGTATAACTGGGAGCATCACTTTCAGATGTAGCAATGTGATTTTTTTTTTGTCTCCACTGATATAAAAGTGGGCTTATCTTTCAAAGACACTGAGCTCTGATGAGCCACACACGGAAGTTAATGAAAATCTTGACCTATTATTATAAATATTATTATGTGAGTGCTTTTGTTCCATGCTGCATTATTCTAACCATGATACAAACCCCTACAAAAGATAGATCCCTCCTCAGACAGCTTATAATGCCAGTAGCTTTGCCTGTGCAAATCTGAAAACAGGTTCCTTATGTATAAAGTTTACAAATGTAATTTTGTGTATTGAAATGATTAACAATTTCCGTTGGGCTACTGAGAAAATGTTTTAAAGCAATATCCAGGTCTCCCTATGAAAGAAGCCTGAACCAAAACAGATTTGTATGCAGAGTATTGGTAGGCTCGTTGTTATAAATAATGCAAACTTCTTCAATGTGAATATACTGTAGATAGAAAGCTCATTTTCCTTGTGTGCTGCTTGGGCCAGTTATCACAAATGCATAAAATGTAAACATGATGTATTATAATTTGGTTCAGATGAACAGTGAGGATTTTATGTCCTATTACCTTTTTTAATGCAATACTTTTATTGAAGTTGATTTAGCCAGACTCCTATGATCCTTGTTAGGTGCCTGCAAGATTGAAAATGAGTGGATGGCCAGATCAACAGCACAAGTGTTTATATTATGCTGATACCGTGCTCTGTTTTGAGCCACAGATGGAACCAAATGATTAATTATATCAGAAAAATTCCTCAGGCATCAAATTATTAGACTGGATGGGCTTAATCCATATTGTTAGACCTGGAGCTGGATTTCAAAAGACCTCAGTGTATAGAGTAGTTTCAGTGATGGCTTCACGTTCATCTTTATTTCTTAAATCTCAGCTTTTGGCATCAGGCAGAATGTACACCCAATGTGCAGGACTTTCTCCACACTGCTGGAACACGTTTGTATTTTTGCTGTCTGCTAAAATAATACCCTTATTTCCTGAATCTGAGGTCTGCCAAAAGGAGTAAGGAAGGCCTATATGGGTACACCAAGTGCACTAATGCACAGTTAGAGAATGGGCAGTTCCCTATTACTGATGCAGAAGAAGGTCATAGCAAGTTTGCATGAGCCAGATAAAAATCTGTGCCTAAAATGAAGGAAAGCTGCAAAACATCAACAGCTTTCAGGTGATGCTCACTGTGTCTGCAATTGGGCTTCTTTGTGTAATATGGACCTTCTAGCTGTTGATTCCTGACGTGAAGGTGCACAACTTTCCTGCTGCTCTGTAGCATCTTACTACTTTGATGCCTGGCAAAATAATATCACCTCCTTAGGACCTTAGGATGGAAACCTACAGTTTAATCCTTCACTACTAGAATTTCACCCTCTAATAATTTTATAGGCACTTTAACTTACGATATGCAGTCTGGACAGCATCTTCCTGCCCAGAAAAACTGTAAAGATTCATACAGATGATATTGTTAAGAACTATTCTGTGCAATGCCACTTTCTACATCTCAGCTATCAGGGAAATTGAGGGCTAAAGCCCAGATGTTCTCCAAAATCTTGCCACCGATGCTAAATGTCCTGTCATGTTTACATTATGCTACCAGAGGTCCTATTTAAATCACTGTATATACTTATAGGAAAAGATATTGATATGAGAAAGCTGATAAGAACCTAGCTGCTGGGAAAAAAGGTATTAAAATAATGACAAGCTGCACATTAATGGATGTGCAGTATATGTATACATTTTTTTTTTGTAGCTCTACCTCTATGTATTCACTAGAAGATTAAATGCTGTTAGCAGAAGAGCAGAATTTAATTGGTCTAATTGTGTAACACAGAATACCAAATCAAATGTGTTCATTCTACTGGAATTGAGACTATAGCTGCCATTGACTTAAAGTGGGCCAGAATTTCAACTGTTGTTCTTTATACTTATAAATATATATATATATTTTTTAAAGGGATATAAATTGGTCACTTCTGACATCACTTGGCACAGAAGGTCTTTCTTGGTTAAAATGTAAATTTTAGTGAGCAGAATAATAATAGAAATGAGACCTTTGTCTCTTGAAATTAAAGTGCTTGTAAAGCTGAGGCTGGCAGCTTTGTATATTACAGCCTGAGGAGATAATATACTGAATCATTCATTTCCTTTTCCTATTCTTTTTGCTTTCTTCAAAAGCACGTTCTGTTTCAAGTAATTTCAGTCCAATAACAAATATAACACTGACTGACTCACCTTCATACAAGATCTGCTTTGGGATATACTTTATCAAGTTTTGTTTCTGTGCAGTCAGAATACTGAAAAAAATAGGAAAAAATAGCATACCACGTGGTGAGCTTATGCTTCTTGATGTTTTTAAAATATTGGGCCATTGTTTGATGAGAAGCCCACTTGTGTATGCCTTGATTACTCTTAATTTGTCTTCTGTCCTTCACTACCCGAAGAAAACTGGATTCTAACAGTAAGGTTGCACAAGAAGAATTAATTAGATTTACTGTTTAAATTATTTTTGCTATAATAGGGGCCTGTCTTTGCTCCAATAATATATTTTCATTAATAAATTGCATGACAGAGTAGAAAGCATGCTTATTAAAATTTTCAGGTGGCATTGTGCTGTTGGTATTTTACAGGGCATGCTTGCAAATGAAAATGGTACTGGCAAACTTGGGCATGGTACTGAAAACTGGATCTTGTTGAATAAATGAAAAGTGCTATACACAGAAAAAATTACCTGCAGAAGCAGAGATATGTACTGGCTGGGAAGAAGTGCTCCTTGGTAGCAGATATGGAGAAAATGCAAGAGTATTGGTTTTTGCATCTTAAGATGTTTTATTGGATTTGTGTGGCAAGGTTTTGTTAGTGGGGCAGCTAAAGTAGTGGCTTCAGTGAGAAGCTGCTAGAAGTTTTCCCTATGTCTGACAGAGCCAATGCCATCTGGCTCCAAGGTGGATCTGTTGCTAGCCAAGGCTGAGCCCATCAGCAATGGTGGTAGTGCCTCTGGGATAACATATTCAAGAAGGTGCAGAATGACAGTGTCTGCCAGAGGAAGGTGAGAATATGTGAGAGAAAAAACTCTGCAGGCACCAAGGTCATTAAAGAAGGAAGGGGAGGAGGTGCTCCAGTGTCAGGGTAGAGATTCCCCCTCAGCCCAAGGTGAAGACCACGTGAGGTAGGCTGTGCCCCTGCAGCCCATGGAGGTTAATGGTGGAGCAGATACCCATCTGCAGCCTGTTCAGGACCCCACACCATAGCAAGCAGATGCACCCCAATGATGCTGTGAGCCCATGGGAAGCCCATGCTGGAGCACGCTCCAGGACCTGTGGCACCATGGGCAGAGAGGAGCCTATGCTTGAGCAGGTTTGCTGGCAGGAGGTATGAACTTGTGAGGGATCCACACTGGAGCAGTCTGTTCCTTAAAATCTACACCCTGTGGAAAGGACCCACACTAGAGCGTTTCATGAAGAACTGCAACCTGTGGGAAGGACTTAAGTTGGAGAAGTTTGTGCAGGACTGTCTCCCATGGGAGGGGCCCCACACTGGAGGAGGGCAAGAATGTGAGGAGAGGTCCTGAGGAGAAAAGAGTAGCAGAGACAACGTGCAATAAAATGACCACAACCCCTGCTCCATGTTCCACTGCACCACTGGAAGGGAGGAGGTAGAGAAATCAGGAGTAAAGTTGAGCCCATAAAGAAGGGAGGAGTGGGGGGAAAATGTTTCTAAGATTTGGTTTTATTTCTCATTATCCTACTGTGATGTGATTGATAATAATTTATATTGATTTTCCCCAAGTCCAGTCTGTTTTGCCTGTGACAGTAGTTGGTGAATGATCTCTCCCTGTCCTTATCTCAACCTTTAGTTTTATGTTCTCTTCCCTGTCCAGCTGAGGAGGGGGAATGATAGAGTGGCTTTGGTGGGCACCTGGCATCCAGACAGGGTCAACCCACTACACATGTGCAAAGTAAAGACTCTAGTAATGGTCTTCAAATACACAGGGAGATGATTAAACTGGAAAATGTTCAATAATGCTAAAAGAAGATTATGGTAGCAGATCTCAAATGTGCATGAAAAATTACTACTCCAGATTTTGTGGTTACTGTGAAATCAAACAATTGCTGTTGAAAATTCTTATAAACTGAGCAGACTTTTTTTAAGTAACTGTGACTTGATTCTCTAATGGGCCTAGTGCTTGAAAGAAAATGGGCTTTAGACTGAGAAGCAAATGTTGGGTTTTTTTTGGGATTTAACAGTTATTTCATTGAAACTGTCAATAAAAGAAAGTAGTTGATGCAGAATTATGTGAAATGACATAGAGAAGGGCTTTCTGTGAAATTTTTGCAAACTGAAAATAGTGTATTTTAGTCTGCTGAAGCTGATCATAGATTGAATTTCAGCCCATTTGGCACATAAAAACTACATCTTGGCCTTGCAGGGGAGATTAAATCTCAGTCTTTTAGAAGGAGTGTTTACTGAATTATAAAGAAAAGTATGTAAATTCAGTTAGTAAATCCGGGTAACTTTCCCATAGGAATAAGGTAAAGAAAAAATGAGTGTACCAAAGCAATCCCATGAATGTTAAAGTGATCTGAAGAGACTATGGATCTTTTAAGACAAATTTTTAAGCAAATGCACCATCTGAGTGAAATCATGTTATTACGAATTAAAACACAGAGAGGTTTACAATGGAATTTATTTCTGTTTAGAAATTCAGCAGCTTCCTTTGCAGATTGTGCTTAAACCTGTGCTTGGGGGAGAACCTGTAATATTCCTGTGCCTATGCAGGACATTTATCAATCAGGGAAGAATGATAAAAAGCAATGATATAAACCATACTGTAATACTTTGCTTTTTGTTTTCAGCATAATTTTGTAGAAGAATCAGTGGAATTCTTAGCTTTTTGTTAAATCCCTGGGAGGTTTCCATGATGTGAAATGTGAAGAAGGAATTCTCGTGGTTATAGGAGTAACAGCAGTAGAGATCATTGAATCGTAGAATCGTTTGGGTTGGAAAGGACCTTAAACATCATCTAGTATCTTATGTAAAGACTGGATTATCTATACAGGGAACACTGAGTAGAGGTGTAAAGTTTACAGTAGATTGGGCCATCTGGTTTAGGCATAGTCTAGACATGTCTGCAGAGCAAGGACAGACTTTCAGCACAAAATATGGCACAGCAGCTTACATCTGAAAACAGTAGGGGAAAGCTAATGCAGATTACGAAACCAAATTGATTAGTGAAGTCAGTGTAATTGGGAGTTTTCTTATATGCTGTTTTTTATAGCAGTAATCCAGTATGTTGAGGAATCTGTGCTTGGCCAAGCTAAGGAAAGAGCAATGCTGGAAATAGAGATTAATTTGCACATGTGTACCCGATTAGAGGCTGCCAGTGTTATCCCTCTGTTCTGAGAACACCAGATGTGCTTTACTGACAGGATTACTAAACAGACTTATGCTGTTCTTAGAAGCTGGGTGGAACTGATGAGGAATACAGAGAAAACAAAATCATGACTTTCAAATTAAATTCTTATATACTAATCCATATGTCCTGAATTTAATAAATACCTAATACATGTAAAAGCCCAGTAGGAGTTGATTAGGTTGTGAGGGTCTACATCTTTTGCACTGCTGACTCTGCACAGAGTAGATGACTGGTTTGTAGAGCGAGGGAAGCATATAGGGGAACATAGTTCAGTTATCACAGGTAAGAAGATAAACTGGGAATGATACCTACAACGATTTGGAAGAAAGCTTGACAGGCTGTGGATTAAAACTTCCCTCGGATTTAAAAAAGGTGAATGCTATTGTTTGACTTGTGAGCATTTTTGTTCATTTCAGAGCATGATTGCATGCAAAAATGTGTCCCATTTTGATTCATACTTGTCACACGATTTGTTCTTATAAAAACATTTCCAATTTACATGCACAGCTGATGTGAAATAGCAGCCATGAGCAGATTTAGAAAGCAATGCCTGAAAATTCAGCCAACTAGATTTGCCCCGGAGTGTTATTGAGAGTAATATGAGAAGCCCACAAAAAGTTACAGCCTTATAAAATATAGTGGACTTTGCCTTATTCCATATTTATGAGCTATAGTGTCAATATAGCACTGTTATGAAGTAGAAATGGTACAAACATTCTTAGGGTTTTACCCTGCCAACATTGACTCACTATTGTAGTAGTAATTTTAATCATGTACTTGTGTATGTGCAGGATTGGTTCTTTAATCCTTATTTTATATTCTTGTTAGTCAGTAGGTAAAATCAAAGTCGCATGTGAAGGGAAGAAATTTAGCAGGTACAGTGTTAGTCCAAAGGTGTCCTGCATTGGAAAGTTTGAGGAAAATTGCTTCAGTGATTTTTGAGTTAGCCAAGCGTTTTTCAGCTGTTAAGAAAATTGTTTCAGCTATTTCATGCTTGAGTAACTCAGTCTTGTTTAAAAACATCAGACCTGGTGTGCATGTAGGCTTGAAGTAGAAGTGTGTACTCTGCTTTGTGAGAAGGAAGTTACTTTTGAAATATTAGAGGTAATCATCATCAAACATTCAGGGAGAGAGCATTCCCCCCTATCTTCCTCTGGAAGAGGATGGCAGCATCATCAGCTTCCTCCAGGCTTTGTCTGTCTGAAGGTTGCCTACAGCTCCAGAGGAGTCTACCAATATTTCCTGTGAGTAAATGCAGGCCAGTGGAGGTTGGGTTTAAAAGTTAGAGCTAAACTTTTTTGTTTGTTTGTTTGTTTGCCATAATTTAATATGCTATGAAAGGTAGGCGTTGTTAGACCTGATCTATGTGTGAAGTTAAGAGCTGCTCCTGACACCACAGCCTATGTGGAACTACATTGTCTTTTGGACACTAAGCCAGTTCTTAAAGACATCAAACAGGTCTCAGATCTTCAATACTGATTGAAGAAACACCGTGTCCTATAGTTCAGGAGAGAAAGGTTTTTTTTTTCCCTGTATTATCAGTTTCTTGATACAACAGCTTTCCTTTAATTTAAGATAATTATCCCTTTTTTTTCTGTGCTTGGATACTTCTGGGATGTAATGTGTTGACACTATGCATCAATTTATTTTTCTTCTTATCCAAACGCATTTATACACATGAAGCATTTTTTTATTGATAGTATATTTAAGAGCATATTTTTTAGTTTATACCTTTTATTGGCAGCTACTGCCTTGCAAAACAATTATGTTATAGGCTAAAAATATGCATGCTGGGCTAAGCCAGAGGTTACTTTGCTCAGAACATATGCAGGAGGTTTGATAGCATTCTTTTGCTTTCTTGGGATATGCATGCAAATGAATTTAAGTGTTCTAGTGGTGGAACTGTTTACTGAAATCCTCTTCTTAGCAAGGAATTTAAAAAGAAACAATACATTTATGCAAGGAGAAGTTCAGTTTTAATCCTCACTACTCAGGAAATACATTTACGTTTATCAAAGAAGTGTCTCCACACAGAAAATAAAGGTAAGAAGAGGCCAAATCTATTTGTTATTTCTCCCTATTGCTTGCCCAGCCTCTAGGCATTTAAGTTCATGGAATTTCTTGAGTCTGATATGATTTGTCTATTTATAAACTTAGTGGAGCCTTCCCTTGAACCCATACACATACCAAAAGAAATATATGCAAAGAAATGACTATTCTTCAAAACTACATTGTGAGTTGAAAATTGATAAATAAGTTGTCTTCACAAAATGGAGCTTCTTATAAGGCACAAACTTACATAGCTTGTATTTTGTGCATATGGTGGGTGATACTGTAATGCCATATTCTGCTAAATGTGTCTGGGCAAAAGAGAAGTGATGTAGTAACTGTAGGAGGTGAAACTTTAATCTTTCAATTTTGTGTGTATAAACCCTCATTTAAGGCTGCTATACAAGTTATGCTCAAATTAATGAAGCACATATTTGTTCCATGTATAACTTCAGTGAAAATTTGTGAAGTCCCTACCATCTTGGATCTGTCTTTGGTTTTTTTTGTGTGTGTATTGCACTGTCCACATCATTAATCTAACGTAATTCTTTTCCACTCAGCCCTCACAATTCCTAACAGGATAGGAAACAAAACCAAAGTTTTGGGAACTTTGGGTAGATATTGTGTGGGTTGTCTGGTTCATAGTTCATAAACAAGTTCTGGAAATGCCTAGTACATGCAGGTAACTCACAGGGAATTGTAAAAGTGACCCAGCCTTGGATCACCTTGAGGTTCTATCTATGCAGATACAGCCTATGGGGAGCTTTGTAGAAAACACAGCCCCGGGTTGGCCATAAGCCATAGACCAAACAGGGCAGCACTGCATCATTCAAAGAACTGAAACCTAAGCTTAGCCTTGAAATGCCCTAAATCTCAATCCAAACCACTATGCAGTTGCCTGAGAATGTAAGATAAAGAAAACCTTAAGAGTTTCAGCATTGGTCTCAGCTAACAACCTTGTATGTCCAGATGGTATAATCCACTCAGGCATAGTCTTTCCCATAGTCCTGTAAACCAGGGTATAAAAACCCTAAGCTTCTGAAGTGTTGGGGTCTAAACCCCCCAGCCCTGAATGAGGGTTGGCATATGGATGATGTCCACAAGCAGGCAGGAAAGAACCTTCTGATTGGCTTTCACTCAGGGCCCGGCCAGCCTTGGATGGGAACCAATTAAGAGATCACCACCAGGTGTCCTGCCTCTAAAGTTAACAGTATAAAGTCTAACTCTGCCTAGGGTGGGAGTATATATATGTAGTGAGTTCAGTGTGTAGAATTTTCAGTTATTGGAAGGGCTTCCCAACTGTTTACTGTTGGGAGAGCTCCCAGTGATGGTGAGACACCAATACAACTGGGAGCAGAGAGAGGATTACGTCTGTAACAATGGCAGTGTTTTATGGCTATGCAATTGGAATTGGACTGGTCACTTGGTTTCTCAGCTGGTTTCCTCTTGTCTTCACTTCATCCTGTGAGTGAATGTATCAACCTCTTTATTCCTCTGGTGGTTAGGCACCTCGTATCTTCCATGTGTAATTTAGAATCAGAGGGAAGATATGGCCTGTGTGCTGCTTACTAATGGCAGTATCCTTCCTATTGGGGTATGAAGTCAGCAAAAGAGGTTTGTGTTAGGAATTGAGAGTTGCCTCTCCAATGCAGACCCTTCTCCATTCTTTGGGACACTAGCCAAGGTCTCTTTTCTGCGAGCCCTTACTTGGAGGGGTAAGTGAATATTTAGCATACTGTAAATTTATAACTACAGGTGATTAACTAACACACACACAATATCATAGAATGTCTGGGCTGAAAGGGATCTCCAAAGGTCATCTAGTCCAACCCCCCCACAATAAGCAGGGACAAATACGCAATGTGCTTTTTAGGCTATAGTGTATTCTTGCTTTTATGTTGTAATAGTGTATTCTTCCATTTTGTCTGTGAAAACCTGAAATGCTGGTGTATTAAACCTGCGAATGAAACTCAAATGGCTCATTTGCTGGAGCCTTGCAGTCTGGTCTCTTTTCACCTCAGGTATTTATGCCTTTTAGGTGGCACTACATATCATCTATCTCGGGCATTGGATGACCAGAGTCTGAGTTTTTGTTCAATGGAGTTGAAAATAAGCAGCCTAAGTACATGCTCTAGAATATTATGCTAAGAAATATATATTTCAGTTAAATATTTTGGGTGGAAAGAGTAGCTTCCCACACATAAAATAAGTAATGTGGAAACCTGATGTTATTTAATGAAAATCCTGAGGAGTATGGCAGAAGTATGGCTTGGCATTAGAAGCCCTGTAGCCTCCTGTCCTGAACAAAATTCGGGTCTACAACCAACACCAGGAGGACGTACCCATGTTTTAATGGATTAGCAACACCTCTTGAAACCTCACATTTGATCCAAGTGACTTGCTGAGAGGAGGTGAAACTTCAGATGGGCTGTCCAAGGGAGGACAAAATTGATTCCTCTGTACAGCAAACAAATGAAGGGTGACAAAAGTATGTGTCTGAACAGGTCAGCCTCATTCTGCTGCACAGGAAGACAACTAACTGCCTTCTTCCTTTTGCTGAATGCCTCAGAGACAATCTGAGCTACTTTACTCATTCTGGGTATATGGGAGTCCTTGAGCAGCAGTTTTGTAATTCAAATGGGAATAACCATGAAGGAAGGTGCTAATCAGTGGGATTAAAAGGCAGCAGGCTGGCCTTAATCAGTATGGTGAGAGCAGTGAAAATAAAAAATAACAGAAACATTCAGCATGACATTAAACAATGTATAGATTGTTAAAGCATTTTTAAATCTGCCATGTGCACTTTCTAGTCAGAAACCTATCAAAATGCACTCTCAGGGGTTTTGGTGTCATTTCAGGTATGATATTATATTTTTCTTTTCCCCACAGTTTAGTCCATATACAGTCAATCTGTGTGTTTACAGACAGCTGGGAAAATTTAGTACAATTTCAACTTCAGTGCTCAAATTGTTGTAAACTACTTGGCCTATAGAAAAACAGTGTTACCTCTGGTCCCAGGTGTTGCTGAGGCAGCAAAGCCTCTGTGAGCCCCCACAAATCAGCAGGGAAAACTGCTGAAGTAAGAAAAATCTTTAATTGTGCAACCAAAAATACTAACCAAAAAAATCAAGCAAGCAGCATTTTTTCCAAATTAAATGCTTCTGTGTTCCCATCGAGGAGCACGTGTGAGTGTTTGTGAGACTTATGTAGTGGTATTTGGCTCTTAGGATGGTTATTTTGGACCCATGTTGTGTTGAATCATTACCTGCTTATTGGAAATAACATTGTGGGGAATCTGGGACAGTGAAAATTCCATATCAAAGACATTTGAAATGTCAATTAAATACTTAAAATGTGTATGGCTACTGGAGGGGGGCAGTAAATCAAGACCATTTTCTGGCATGTGGGTGTCCAAATCATAAGCTGTCATCACAAGTTATAATGGGTATTGGTGAAGAGGCCTGAAATGAGTGAGAGAAGTGAATGATGGTGACAGTTGAATAAAGAGTCCATACAGGTGAAGACTGGGAACAAAGGTGAGCCAAAGAGAAGGATGTGCCACAAGTGCTGTCTCTTCATTGCTCATTTTAGAAAGAATGAGGCAAGTCCTGTTTCTGTGGCTTTTAATCTAGAGTTTAGATGAACTTCTCTCATCCCCCAAGAAAATTTTACAGGAAAATCTAAGCAATGTTGATTTTTTCTTATCATATCCCACAGTCTTTCCCCAGATGCTTGATACTGTCATGAGGTAAAGCAGTACTATATCTGTTATCTTTACTTTTCTAAGGGCAGTAAGAATCCAGCCCATACTGGCTACAGAAGTAGGGGAGATTTTGATGTTGTCCAGCATTGCTGGTCCAGTTCTACAAGATATTGGTTTGGACATTGATATCCATTTTGTGGTAATTACCAGCAGGATATCATGCTGGACATGGTCACCTGCACCAGGGACTCCAGGCCAGGACTGGGCATAAAGAAATGGCTAGAAATCTCTTCCTTGATCTTAAAGAACTTGCCTCTTAACCATGCATCAGGAATAGAAATAAACACCCTACTTCCCCTTTACCCCTCAATCCTTCTGCTCAAGTAGAGGCACATGAGAAAATGCTGTAACTATCTTCCTATTTCCTACTTTTCTTGGGATCATTCTTAATTTCTGTAGGAAGTAGCAATAATGTACAGAATTGAAGACCCTAATGAGGATTCTGCCAGTGAGCAGACTCTCAAAAAGATGTAACCCTGGTGTGGAAAAGTTACCCACTAAACCTGTTTCAAACAAAATATAGCAATATAATAAGCAGCAGCATGAACAAAACTAATTGTAGTAAGGTCATATAGATGAATTAGTGCACTCCCTGATGGCATAGAAACTTGAAAGTCTACTAAAAGAAAATTAATTAACAGAGTATTTAAATTATTGAAAGTATTTTTGAATAAGAGTATGTTTCTGAAGGTGGTGAGAATGCTTTTAAAATACTTTGATATATTGATTGGTATAGTTAATTCTTCACCTGAGCATTGTTATTTAATGTTGCTGGCTGTCTCAGTTAATGTGTTTCCTGAATATGAATATCTAATGGCCTGGTATAGTGATCATTATGCCATTTTAAGCTTAATAAATTGTTTAGACCCTTCAAGCCTTTCACAGAGGTGTTTTTGTTATGTAAATATAACAAAAATAAACTACTGTCTAGCTGCTACTCAACCTTGCTATCACAGTGAGTGGATTTCTGGTAGGCATTTTTAGAAGAAATAGGTAATTTTCCAGGGAGGAAGAGAGCTTCTGGGTGCCCAGAAGGGGTGGTCCCTCAGCATCAAACAGTGTCAAAAGATAGAAAGGAACTATTTGGTGATGGAGTGACATCAAGCCTTAGCTGTTCCAAAGGGATTTTCTAGTTAAGTCAGCTGGCTCACTTTCTGTATATGAGAATGAGGGAGGTTTTTAAAGGTAAAATGAAGTGTTGTCATGTGGTCAAATAACTATAAATGGGCCATGAATACATTTGGATTGGAAATCAGAGAACAATTTTTTACAATTTGAAGAGTGAATGAAGAGTTTTGAGGGTTTTCAAGGTAGATCTTGCTCTGTTTGTTGGCTTGGACAGTAAGAGACGAGACTTGATCCTGGTTGTCCTTTCAATTCCATCTTCTGTTTGAAATATTAGTATTTGAAGATTTACATCTGTGGTTTCATGCAAAGAGTGTTAAAAAAAAGTAAAAGAAATCATATGATTTACAACAAGATTAAATGTGGAACTCATTTACTAAAATAAAGCACAAAAAGTTGCAGTTAAGTGTCTAGATGTCCATATCTTGCTAGTTTTCCAGTGATCCCTGAACAATCATTGGTGAGAAACAGGCAATTTCAGGGTCTCATTTATCAAACCTATTTTAGATATTCACTTTAGGAAGACAGTAATAATGTCCTAGAAATGTCTATTTTTCTCAATTTGCTATAAAAGTAGCCTTGGATAACTGCAAATTTTCATTTTGTAGAAGTCTAAACTGTGATCAGACAGAACTTATCCAGAATAAGTTTCCCAATAGGATTGGGATCTATATTCCAGTGTTGTGATGAATTTTTCTTATTTCAATTCATTAAACAAATATTGATAAATATTAAGAATTTAGTGTAATTGAAAAAAAATTAAAAGGGACGTTGTACTTATACTAAAGCTGTGATTTAGATATCAGAATATTTCTTGGCTTTTCAGATGCTTTATCTCATTGCAAGAGAAAAAATCTTTTTTTGGTTAAATATATTTAAAAAAAGACATATCAACAAAGCAGTGAATGATGCTTTAAAGTTCGTGGAAAAATTCTATTGCAGAGCAGTAAATACTCTGCAATACTGAATAAAACACCTTAACCCTTTTCCTCCTATCAAAGGTTCATCTTTGCAAACTAGGCTGATAGTTGAACAGATGGTGATGTGATAATGGATCAGGTAGGTCAACAAGATAAACATAAAGATTTACATGAAAATCAAAAGTTAAAGTTGGAGGTCAAAATTGCTTCTTATATAAATCTGGTGGAAAATCACTTGAGCAATGATCAATCATTTATCAAACCTTTAGCACCCACTCAGTTCAATGCAAAAATTTAAACCAATTGTATGTCAGATGGAAAAAGTATAAGTGAAGACAGAACAGAAATATCTGGGTATTTCAAAATTCTGAATAGAAACCATACTAAAAATAATAAAGAAATAATGTCTGTTATTAGAAAAAATAAAAATGAGAAAAACTAACAAATAGTAAAAATTAATACCCCACCTTTGATTGCCAATAAATTCTTTCAGCTTGCTGAATTCTTCAGTATATTGCAGGGATACAAAAAACCAGCTGTTTAAAGTCTTTATTTATGAAGAGATTCACAATAGGTACGGAACTTTCTTATTCCATGTTGAACCAAAAGATCTATTGCTCTGGTTCCAGATGGTAGACACTGCTATAGGTTCTTCCTTATTTGTCTCAGTATCTTTATTGATTACATTTTTCTATTCTATATGTGCTCAGTACACTATATACTGCAGAGAAGCAGAAATTACCCTTTGTGATTTCCTTAGTATTTGCTGACATTCTGCTATTACAGCATAGTACTGTGAGATTTTTTGCATTCCTCAGGGGATCCACTGAAGTCTCCTGGTTCTCAGGATGTACTGGAAATGGATTATTTAGATTTCAGACATGTATTCCTTGGGGGAGCATTGAAGCTGTCTGCTCTTGAACAGGTGTTCTGCCAGTTTGAAGGGGACCAGTATGGAAAAAAGCCCCCAAGCTTTGGGGACTGTTGCTTGAAATAGAAGCACCTGTAGCTTATAGGACTGGTTTCCTATCATACTGCTCATTTTGGAAGAACTCCTGGTGTCCAGGCCAATGCAGTGAGCAGATCATAGTTTGGTACCAACTTCTGCATTTTCTTCACAATAGTTTCTATCTGTTGAACATTAGTGGAGGACTGTGAAAGAAGTAGTAGGGAGAAAGGTTACAGTACTCCAGACAAGCTTTTGTGTCAGTGAAGGTGGCAAAACATCTGTTTTTTGGTAAGGCATTTAGCTTAAGTTAGTCATCCTCAGTGTCACTAGCAAGGTTGTCTTTTTATGGATCCCACTGAGAAAAGCAACATTTTTTATTTTCACCTGGACCATTTTCCCATCATCTCTGCTTGTACCCCACGCTTCTGTTCTGACTCATAATATCTATCCATCTGTCCATCTATCCATCCATCTCTCCTTCCACCTCCATGGTACGTTATTCCTGTTCAATTAGCCCTTCTTGGGCATTTCACAGGATGCTAGGGGTTGGAGGGGACCACTGGAGATCATCGAGTCCACCCCCCCTGCCAGAGCAGGACCATCTAGTCTAGGGCCGGTCACACAAGAATGCATCCAGACGGGTCTTAAACGTCTCCAAGGAAGGAGACTCCACAACCTCCCTGGGGAGCCTGTTCCAGTGCTCTGTAAGCCTTAAAGTGAAGTTCTTTCTCATCTTGAGGTGGAACTTCTTGTGCTCCAGCTTGCAACCGCTACGCTGTGTCTTGTTGTAGGGCATAAGTGAGAATCTGCCTTATTTATGGTCTGTCTCTTGTTCTCACTGAAAGAACAGTTTTCACATCCTCCTACTCTGACTCCTCACCCTCATGAGTTCTGCTTATTGGCCTCTTCCCTCTGCCTCATTCACCTATCTCCTTCCTCTCCTTCAGGAATATTTTCTCCACTGCAGCAAAAGTCACAGCCTGTCTGTCAAGGTTTGGGGTCAGGGGCATCCACCAGACCTGTAACAGATGCTCTCTGTTAACCCCTCTCCCTTCCCAAAGAGGAAGAGAAAGGGAATACGGGAGAGAGACTTATGGATTAGAAAAGTAAAACAGCTTTAATGAAAATAATAATAAAATGGAATATATACAAATATATATGAAAAAATATTGAACCACACCTCCTTGAGGTTTAATGAAAATAATAATAATAATAAAAGGGAATATATACAAATATAAATGAAAAATTATTGAACCACACCTCCTTGAGTGCAGTTATGTTACTGTCTCCACTGATGCTGTGGAGCAGCACCTGGGGAGGTCTCAGGCTGGACTCGGTGGCAGTCATGAACCAGATTCAGGAGCTGGACTCTGGAAATGGATTCAGGAACACATGGACTGGGATGGAAGGCAGAACAGACAGAGTCCTCCTCAGATGCCAGCCATGGAAGAAGAGAGCTTGACCCTTGTGATCTCTCAACTTTATGCTGAATATGATATATATGGGGTGGAGCATATACTGGTCAGTTTAGGGTCAGCTGTCCTGTCTTCTCCTCCCCACAGGTGTGTCCTTTTACTTTCTGCACTCCCCAAAGTGGTACACAATATCTAGTGGTGACCTTGGTCTTCATCCCCATCCTTGGTAGTCACTCTGAACATCAAGTATTACCATGGCTAGAAGCAGACACTGTCTGTGAAAGTCTGACCTCAACTTCAGAAAGTGCAGTTAGAAAAGACTGAGCTGAAAAGTAAAATCACTGAACAGAATTAGTTCTGTTCTCAGACCAGGACACTGTCACAATCACATCATGGTTTCCTCTCTTTGTTCTTCAGACCTTACACAGATCTGTATGTAAAGAAACTGATTCTAAAACTGCTCTTTTAGGAGCATTTGCTGCACAGGTGAATTTCCTCCTCTCAGGTTTGACATCTTGACAAACCCTGTGGAAGTTGGTGATCTGCAGGGGCACAGAACTGGAAGTGATGTCCTACCATGGTGAGCTCTGTACCTTGCTGTCACAGGGAACCATAGCAAGTGATCACTTTACAAACCGAATGATTTTGCGAGTCATTGAATTCTCGTCAGAAAATGCTACCACAAATGAGCTGGAGAGGGGCACAGCAAGGCTGGAACTGCAGAACAGTGTAGACTCACATTTCTAAGCCTGGCATTTGCATTTAGCGTGACTATGTGAAATGATGTAGATTATCTGTTCAATAAATTAGGTTTTATTCATAATAAATGCATTAGAATGATTTGTAAGGATGAGAGACCTGGCAAACAAGTAGATTTCTTTTACTGAAACCAGAATCTGCTTCTTCTTCCTTACTCTTCAGAAATACTGAAATAAACCATGAAAATCTGTAAGCTGCATGAGGCAAGTACATTCTTTTTCTGGTTTTAAAACACTTTGCCCAGTGATGTACTGGTGTGTGACAGCAACACTCATAATAAGCATTAAAAATAATTAACTGCTATTTTTATGGACAATGAGCATGCTTTTTGTGATCTGTTTTTAATGATGATTTAAAATTCTAACACCAGATACTGTTGCCAACTCTGTGAAAAAAATTATTTAACTCATATTAAGAAATCAAATGAATAAATTTTTTTTTTGGAAAAACTGCTGTCAGAAAAGTGCCTGTTCCAGGAACAGACCCTATGAAAGACAAGTGCCTTCTTAAGAGGAAGTTCTGTTGCTAGGAGACCATAACCATAAAGTTTCAGGATAAAGTATTTTTTTATTTTAAATAAGAAATGTTGATTAATGAACATGCTTAACAGGCAAAGAACAAAGCTATCACAGCTATCTCTATTGTATCAAAGACCAGTTGAAGCATTCAATGGATATTTTAAGAAGGAAGTATAAAGAGGAGGTCTTCAAAGGAAGTCTAGCCAAAGTAAGAGAACCAAGGAGTCCAGAGCATGCTGGCATAACAAAAGTGTCGAAGTATCTGTAGGGGATATTAAATCTCACATTTGAAGCTTTAAACTGTCAGCAATGAAAATCACGCTTGCCTTAGGAAAGAGAGAATCTCCCATCTCTATTTTCCAAACAAAAAGGTTTGCATGAAATGATCTCTTGAGATTTCTTCTGGTCCTGCTCATCTGGGATTTTGCAGATTTCTGAAATTCGTGTGTTGCTCATCAGTAAATATTGTGCTGGAGGGTCTTGGGCTTTGATCCTCTGTGGCAAGTCCTAAGCATGTCAGCAATAACTGCCTACCTACAAAGTTAAAAATGTTTAAAATTACACATAAATAATTCCAGTCTCATAAAGTATTAGCTGATAGTAACTGAGAGTCCACTATTGATCATCTTAGTTTCACCGAGTCTCACCTTAGCTCACAAAAAGACTACTGGAGTCAAAGGAGGTTTCTTTTGGAAAAAAGGCAAAGTACAGGCATTACAATCTGGCCCCTTTGGCTCAATATTTATCTAGCTGTTTAATCCCACAGGTCTTGATCCAGTTTATGACTGTTGAAAATTGACTCAAGTAGACTAATTAATAAGTTCATAATAGTATCAAAGAGCAAGAAATCTTTAAAATGGGTATTTCTGCAAGGAAATCAAATTGCATTCTGAAAAACTAGCAACATGAAACAAAATGCAGACTTCTTCAAAGAGAGTTCCATGTCTTTCAGCTGTAAAACTTTGTGACTCTGTTTTCTGTACATATGCACACTTAGAAAAGGATATTCTCTACAGGTAAACTTGGTTTCTTGAACTACTGGAAGCTTCTGGTTATGTAGAGGATAACCCAGAACAGAGGAAGAGAAGACAGGTATTATTAAGAATACTATAGCTATTGCCACATGTGCAGAGAGCAGGACCTGGCAACTCAGCCAGGAACATCCTGAAAGACCAGAAAGAAAATGTTTCAATTATCATACATGCTGAATAGCTTTATTTGATAAAGTTTTCTTGGGGTGCGTGTCCCTAGCAATTTACATCCAGTCATCCTCTGTCAGCTGAATCGGGGTACAATCTTACAAATGAAGAAGTGAAAAGCCCTGACACAGGCTGAGATGTGCCTGCTAAGAGGGATGATGCTTGGAAATGTTTTGCTGAAAGCTGAGAACTGATCCCATGTTAAAGCAGACCTGTGCCATATTGCTGGTTTGCAGTTAGATAGGAAAGACCAGACATGTTACAATTCTTCTCAGAGTCTGAGGGGGACAGGGGACACATGCTGCATATTATTGTCATCTTTGGCTCAGAAGGGAATGTGTATATATTTCTGCTAAAGTATAGCATATGTGTTGTTTGGAAGGCTTGCATTTGAATATATATTGAATATATGCATATTGAATATATATATTGAATATGTATCAGTGAGATGTGGAAGTCTATTGTGGATAACAGATTTACTGTTTGATAGTGTTTAACACACAGATTCTGTTTACTGTGCTTCAGACTGGTTGCAAGGTTTTAGGGATGCCTTAAGTATTTGTTTTGCAGAAGCTAATACTTTCTTTTCTCAGAATTATTAACATGTCCTTATCAGAAATTTGCATAAACTAATCCTTTATAATGCTTTGAAAATTCCTGAATATATGAAAGTCTGGCTTGTGATACTACAAAGAGTTAATCTCAAATGCCAGAGTACAGACAGCAAACCAGAATTTATGTATCTCTGAGTATATAATGTCTACATTCTGTTATATTTGTATTTCAGAATCGTTGGGCTTTGGTTTCTGGAACCAAGTGAGAAAATTATGCTGTTCAGCAAGCAAAACCAAAAAAGGAGATACAGGATTTTATCTTTGCTTTGTGACCAAAAAAAAAAAAATGGTGCAAGAATCATAATTCTTGCTCTGACAGAGAAGCCTTGGCACTTTACAGAACGGGATCATGTGGATCCACAGAAGAGTTTTCAAAGAGGACAACTAGACCTCCAAACCCATATTAGCCCTGCATAAAAGAGGCTTAACAACTTCAGCCAATTGTTTCCCACAAGGTGGAAAAAACTCAGACAAGTTGGGAATGGAGCTAAATCAGATTGATGACTGATAAGGATCCTTCCCAAGGCTAATAACAAAGGCTTACCACAGACAAGCAGCAGATTAAATGTGTTAAGCCTCTATTGGCCAGCGCCAAGGAATCTGACATGGTAATTCTGCAATATGTAGCTGTTTGGGTAGCTATCAAGTATAGTGATGAAGAAAGCACACAGACCTGAAAGGTATTTTTTTTGCTTTATTAATTTTCTTCTGAGTTTTGAGTAAGTGAGAGTTTGGTCTCTGTAAGAGTTGCTCAGGATGGGGAAGAAATCCACTGGTTAAAGGAGTAGAGAAGAACATGATGAGCATGAGAGGAGGAGGAGGGAGGCACAGCCTGAGAGCAGTGCTTTGCAGAAGGAAGAATGGGGAGAGCTGTTTCCCTCCATGAGTGCTTGGCTGTACCTTGTGTTTAGCTCCTGTTTGGGGAGATTATGGACCCCTAAAAAAGCTACCTTTGAAAATGATCTGTGCTGAGTGTTTGAAAATTTACTTTATAGCTGCATGTTACCTGCTGCACAGTGGCTGCATTGCTCTGGGCTCTGTCAGGCAGCTGTTTGTGTAGTAAAGCAGAATGTGTACTAAAAACTTGCTTTTCACAAAATATTTGAAGGAAATGGAGTTTTCAACGGATTTGTGTGATACATCTTCATTTTGGCTTCATTATTTAAGAGACATTTTGCATGACTTGTAGCTCCTATGTGATAGCTCTTTTGAAATCCAGTTACGCTGAGTAGAAATAATATTCAATGAAGGTGATATAAAAATGATTGATTATGACTGGTGTCTCTTTTAAAAGAAGCAAGTATTTTGATAGTCTATGAAAGAGAAAAGAGGAAAGAAAAAGGCAGTTATTGACCCTGTCCTTTTTTGCATGACCTCTGTCTGAAGACCATCACCTTCATTCTAATAGTTTGATTTGTGTTTCAGATAAATTATTCAATAATTTCAAGCAGAGAAAGCTCTCTGTCTCTTTTGGAGTGTGTCTTCTTTTTTTCCACCCAACTGAGTTGCGACTAAATGCTTCACTGTGTTCTGAACCAGTTTCCCAATTTCCTTCTGAATCTCTAAATGTTCTCATCACACATAACAGCTTTCAGTGGCAACAGAGGTGGTCCTGCAACTCACACAGTCTTCTGCTTCCTTTCCTAAGTCAGTGATGGATAAAAAGGAGAGGAGTAAAATGTTATTCAGAGGTGAGAGAAGGGCAGTGTAGGTTGAATAAAGTGCTCACAAAGCAAATCCTACAGCCCCAGTTAATGGAATAGTTAAAATATCTTGGTCTCCATTTGTTTGTAGCTTTTTGTGATGGCTTTATTTTTTTCTTCTATGGACTTGTGCTAAGCTTGCAAGTCTGGCAAACTGCTAGAAAGCTCTGAAAATAAATACCCTGAAAATAATAATCCTATGGATTTTTCCAAGATGTCCCCAGTTTGCAGTTTCATTCTGCATAGAAACCTGAAGTGCAACGGGGCTGAAACTGGTGTCTCAGACCTTGGGGATTTGCCCGCCTTGAGGAACACAACAAAGAAGATACCTATCTGCACTGGTAGCCGATTTGTCTCCTGTCTGTCACTTGTAAAGTAGCAGTGCTGGAATAGTGCCTTTCTCTTGCGAAATTCTCTGGGCTTCTTCCCTGTGGTGAAATAGCACAGTATTGTGATGCAGATTTTCTCCCAAACCTCATAAATCCCTCACTGTGGGGATTTCTCATTTCAACAGTCTATCCGCCTGTCTTTAGAGCACTCACATTCAATACAGAAGGCTTATCACTTCCTTTTTAGAGCTATAAGAACCAACATCACAGCCTACAAAAACCCACCTGGTGAGCAAGATCTCATTTATCCATTTTTTGAATCTCACTGAGGGCTGCTCTAGAGAGGTGGAGCTTCTGGTAAGTTATTTGCTGTTTCCTTTAGCATATACCTGCCTCGACTGAGTTTCAAGAGTCTCCCATTTCTATGCACCAGTAGATAGAGTGTAATTATACTTGTAGTTAAATGGATAACTGTGATGTCCAATATTTAATTAGTACCACCTATCTGACAGGATATGTGCATGACTGCAAATGTAATTCTGTCAGTGCCTTTCAGAGACAAAAAAAGGTAAAGCCAGGCATAGCTGTCAGGCAGACAGATAGATTCATGGGCTGACTCTGGATTGAAAGGCAGATTCATTCTGATAGTTCAAATTAACATCCATACATAGTACATGAAAGTTGCAAATCCATTGCATGCACTAAAGTTTCCCACCTGACTTGTGCTTTGTACTAGGTCTTACCCTGACAGAGATGCTGCGAGGGTATGTGGTCAGAGTTGGGTGTTCAGAAGTGCTCCTGAACCCATATTTCAGACAGAAGCAAAAGCTATCATTGAGCGATATTTTGGGCTTGCATTACAAAAAGCCCTGTTTGACTCTGCTGATATGAATAGGCCCTCATATGTCCAGGATTCATCTCATTGTGCATTGATGTGTCCTCATAGAATCACCATGGTTGGAAAGGACCTCTAGGATCATCAAGTCCAACCTACATCCCAACATTTCCCTAATCCTCTATCCTATAGATGATATTCCACTTAGAGGAGATCAGAATTGAGAGTTAGGGCACCAAGTTTGCCACTCTTGGGTTCCTCCCCCTCCCCTCAGTATTTGCTTGTTTATTTTTTGCAGAGTTACAAGAATAAACCTGCACAGTTGTGGAAACAACACTGCAAGAGCCTGAGTGCTGTGAGGCATTGCAATAATATGATAGTGAACAATGTAAGCACTTCAGTTAAATCCAGCTAAAAATACACCGATAAATAAATGCATTTATATCCTTGCATACTCAGGAATAAATTAATACTCTTTGTTAGGATAAGCCGTATTTTTGACTGAAGGTAAAAGCATAGGCAGGAACCCTGAACTGAACACAAAATGGCTGATTATTAACCAACATAGCAATTTTTACTAAGAGCCAATAACAAGATATACTTCATAGTGTAATTATCCCAGCTGCAGTTTGACCTAGATGCTAAAGATAGACACAAGAATGTCAATGACTTCTTCCCAGACCTCAAATGACCAGAATTCAGACCTTATAATTCACCAGGTGAGCAACAGTGATATGAAGGTCCCATAACATGACAGAGCCCTGATTCAGCAGAGACCTAGGACATTTCCTGATAAATTACTGTCATTTACTAATATCTGTGAAACACCCAGGCAGAATCTGCTGTAGGGATGCTTCAGCTTCACTTGGTACATGCTGGAGTTTAAAAAGAAAAGTGATCTGCCAGCAATAGTAACACTGTCATAAATTTGGCAGTCATAAGCCTTGTTTTGTATCTTCTGACTTCTTAATTTTGTCAAATCAGTACTCTTGGAACTTAGAAAAGTACTAATCTAAAAAAGTACACTTATGAGGAGCAGCTGAAGCCTGGAGAAGAGGATACTCAGGGGAGAGCTTATGGCTTTCTGCAGCTATCTGAAAGGAGGTTGTAGTGAGGTGGGGATCAATCTCCCAAGTAACAAGTGACAGAGTGAGGGGAGATGGTCTCAAGTTCTGCCAGGGGAGGTTTAGGTTGAGGACTAAGAAAAACTTCACTGAAAGGGTTGTTACACAGTAGAACAGGCTGCCCAGGGAGTTGGTGGAGTCACCATCCCTGGAGGTATTTAAGAGATGTGTAGATGAGGTGCTCAGGGACATGGTTTAGAGGTGGGCTCAGTACTGTTAGGTTAAAGGTTGGACTCGATAATCTCAAAGATTTTTTCTAACCAAAATGATTCTATGATTCTAATATATTATGTTAATATAGGTGGTTCTCTATTTAAATAGGCCTAGATAATATGAGACCAGTGTTTTAATTTTGATTAGGACCTGAATACTTTTTACAGGAATTTCAAGTGCTTAAGCAAAGTTCCTTATTTCAGAAGTTATATATTTTTTGCTCAACTCCATTTCCTTTCCCCTTTCTAATCAGGCACTTAAAGTTTTTGGATTTTATTTTTTTGGCTATATTTTTTTCCTCCCATGATCTTTACTACTGTGTTAAAGACACTTTCAGACGAGTAATGACTGAATTTTGGATGAGAACTGAGTGGGATCTTGAGGGAGACACTATTGTTTTAATTGTAATGTCTTCACTCTAGCGTTACAGTCTAGCTTCATTTTTACATTGAAGAGTGTCAGAAAACTCCCTTAGTTTCTGCTATCTGTTGTGGTCAAGCATTTCCTAACAGTGAGTGGAGTTAACTGTTTAGCTCTTTGACCTTCCTGGCAATGGTCTGGTAGAAGATTCTTATAATCTTTCTGACTCCAACAGTGATAAGCTAGTATCCAGGCAGGGTTTTGCACTGTAATATTTATGAATAATCTGTGACTAAAATTTATCTAGGAGAGAAACTAACATATTTCTAGTCTAAAATGTGTATTCAGCTGAGACAAATATATGATAATTTATTTTCAAAACAAAGGGCCTCTTTTCTGCTAGCTATTCTAGAACCAGAGAATAATTGATACTGGATGAGACCACTGAAGGTAAGACACTGGGGCAAGCTCTTCTAGTTTGCCCATGCCCCTCTAGAATTCAAGCATTCACTTCCAAACACAACATAACTACTCCTTATTTGTATTTGCCAGATGTTTTTGTTCCTCTTTCTTCATTTACTACTTCACAAGTGCTTCTAACACCCAAAAGTCTATTTTAACTTTCTTTTTCCTTCCTTTTTTAACGTGTGTGTGTGCATGTGTTGGCAACTTAAGTATGTAACATTGTAAGTCCATGCACTGTAACTTTGTGATAGAGTGAATATTATTTTGGAAGGAATAATGAGCTTTTCCACTTAAAAAAAAAATTATTCTTTAATCCTGCTTAGTTGTAATACTTTTCTAGTGTGCCAACAGGTGTTCCTCTGCTGTAAATGTTAATTATGAAATTATTCCATGAAAAGAAGAACCTCAGACTAAGAAAATGATGATGAGTTTGAATACGAGCAAGACTCCATCATGAATAGAGCAGCCTTGTGAATAAGATTTTGTCCATGAATGACATGCTGGAATGCTTGGCTTTAATTTGCTTGAGTTAAAATATAATTAAGGCAGTGCACAAAGTTATGATCTCTGTCTCTCTCTTTCATGAACTTAAACTTTGACTGAATTAATTTTTCCAATTTAAAATAAACATTTATAGATAGATACATGTACAGTCTACTCAAAGCTTTCTGATACCTGAAAGACTTCTGTGGATTGCAGTGAGGGCTGGAGGAGTGTAGTTGCCATAATTCTGAAAAACAGGGAACCTCTTGAAGACTGTCATAAATCCTCAGAGATCATTGTCTGTACTTACAGTTCAGTTTGGACAATTTGAACAGTTTAGCCTAAGCATTGTTAAGAAGGTGACCTGCACTTTTCATACCAATTCTCTCTTTTCTCTCTTTTTTTTTTGTGTTTATAAGATTAACAATTCATATCCAATACCTCATTCTTGAAATTCTCATGCTCCCACAAGCAGTATTGGAAAACTTGGAAAGGGTAAAGCTTGGATTCTTGAAAATACAGAACTAGAAATAGTTTCTTGGTGTTCGGATGCAACCCACTGACATTATGGACATGGTGTCATATATTTACTTTCATAAATATTTCAAACCATATATTGATAGTAGCTAGACCTTTTATCCCTGCTACTTTACCTGGAAGATGTTTTCAGAGTCACCTGTGCTCTGTATCCTAGTTACTTTAACAGCCAGTGTATGATCCTTTATTGCTATGTAAAGGGTCTCCTTGAGTTTAAAGAACTCTTCTGTCCCATGTCTCTACAGTGTTTTATGTATAGGCAACAGTGACATCTCTTTGGGTTACAAGGTGAATGCTTCTCTCATCTGATAAGCTCTCAATTCCCCTCCTGATCCTAGTGATCCTTCTCTGTGCTTGGTCCAATTTCATATCTTCCTTGAAAACAAATGAGAGGGAGTGTACACGCTGTTAGTGTTAAGTCTCATTCAGGCCTAGTACAGTGGAATTAATGTTTTTCTATCTCAGCTGGACACACAGTGACTGATGTATTGTAGGACAGCATTTGAGTTTTGCCATGCTTGCCATCTCTTGCTATAGTCATCCTGTGATCAGCTTGTACACCTGTGTCTCTCTCTTCCCCAGTCACTTCTAACTGACAAGTCAATAGCAGAAATTCTCACTCATAGTCCCCAATGACCTTCCTCCTTTTATTATAAATTTAATTTAATTTAATTACGCTTACTCCCATCCTCAGGGCCATGCAGTTCATTTTGTGAAATACCCTAATCCTCTTCAGTATTGACAATGCCTTTTAGCTTTTCATCTTAAGAATACTTTTTTTCTCTTCTTTTAGCCAAGGTTATTTACACAAAAAATTAACAAGATTGATCCAAGGCCAACCATTTGTTACTTCTCATCAGACTAGACTTTTTCCCTTTCAACACTTCTTTACTAGTTAATTTCCTTACTCACCTCACAGTTACAGTATTAATTCTCATTTTCCTAACCATCATTAATGCTTCTTCATATGATATTGTATTTATTGTGTTTATCACATTTTCATATGACATCAGTATTTTGCTGAACTCCAAATTCTTCTTTTAGCCAAGGTTATTTACACAAAAAATTAACAAGATTGATCCAAGGCCAACCATTTGTTACTTCTCATCAGACTAGACTTTTTCCCTTTCAACACTTCTTTACTAGTTAATTTCCTTACTCACCTCACAGTTAGAGTATTAATTCTCATTTTCCTAACCATCATTAATGCTTCTTCATATGATTTTATTGTATTTATCACATTTTCATATGACATCAGTCTTTTGCTGGACTCCAAATGGATGAAAGCTAACACCTCTTCTCTGTTTAGGTTAGACAAAGCAGTGTAAGTGACATAGCCTGGCTGGATATTTGCTGAACACACGTTGCATATTATCTTACTTTTTTTACAGCTTTAATTATACTAGCCTTGAAAATGTATTTAACATGCGTGCATTGCTTTGGGATTAATTTGGATACCCTGTTCTATAAACTTGGTGATCCTACATCTAGCCCTGTATATGCACTAAATAAATTACAGAACTTAGGTGTCATATGCTAATGCTTTCAGAACTTTTGTGGGTCCAAAATAATTCAGCACACAAACCCCTAATTAGTTCCACACCTCTCTTGAGATAATAAAGCAAAATCAAGGGCTTGAAATGAACCATTACTATAAGACCTAAAGTATTTTTGAAGTAAAGGACAAAAGTAAAAGTTAAAAAAATGTGTTTTTTTTTTCACTGCAACAGCAATAGTTAATTTCTCAGAGCATTAATAATGATGGTTATATATAAATGTTCATTCTTTGAAAGCAGTACTATGTATGTTTTTTGAGAAGAGTTGGGCATCCTTTATTACAAAATATTGGATCAATAGCAAATAAAGTATAATTTCACCAAGGTAATTGTTTCTGTCAGGCTCCTTAACCATCGCTTAAACGCAACATTTTTCTTGCATGGAAATTGTTCTCATAGTGGAAAATATCCAGGAAGGCTGATATTATAAAGGAAGGCAGAGAACACTGAATCACTTTGGCATGATAAAACTAGGTCAGAATTCTGTCCATAATATGTTTAATTTCAAATAGCTTTCCAAATTAAAGATGATCATATGTTCCCAGAGTGTTATTATTCCTAACTCTCCTGGAATATACAATGTCTTTTTGACAGTGGTACGGCTGAAATTCATTGTTACAGGTTCTATTTTTTAATTTGCAAATGCAATTTTAAAACCCTTGAAAAATGATACAGCAAATTTCAATACCTGAAGAAACAATAGGATATGGAAAAGGCAAATACTTTGCAATAAATCAGACTGCATAGACACAAGGGAAAAAAAAAAAAAGACTCTCAGTGGCATTGATTTGTCTTTTTCTTTTCTTTCTTTTTTTTTTTTCTCTCTTTTGCAAAAAAAAGCCTTCAACTACAATATAAACTGAACAAGGAAGTAAAAGATTGGTTCAGAAACTAGGTTATCAATATAATACAGAAAGCAATAATAAAAGCTAGGAGATGAAGTGTGTATGACCTTCACACTGGATTAGTGACCAGTGTAGTATATTAGTAAAATTGTGTGCATTGTACTCAGTAATATAATAAGATATTTTTCTTATTATAATACAAAAGACATTAATGTAATACAAATGTTCATTCTAGACTGCCTTATCAGGGATTTCCATGTTGTATTTCTAGCCCAGTCTCCTGCTTATTGGTCTGGTTTACATAATGGTATAAGTGAAAAATGGAGTATGCTTTCAAAATGAGAAGGACTGAGGTAATGAAGAAGGAATAAGGGAATGAAAATGAAACACAGCAAAGGGAAATGGAGAAAAATGAGAGAAAGGGAGAAGAAAGTGAGACAGGCTATGTCAAAGTAGGAAAAGAAATAGGAACACATCAAAGAAGTAAGAAACAAAGAAGGAGAATTATGACAAAAGGTGAGCTTCTGAGTCCAAATTCAACGTTAAGAACCAATTTTCATTTCTGGTGGAGCTGATTTCAGCCCAGGTATACATGTGTTAAATGTGCATGAAGATGGCCTTTCATCCTAGTTTCAGCAGCTTGTTTCTTGGAAATGTACTTACAGAAGGCAGTTAAACCTGGTGTTTCATTAAGTATTGGAATTCAGATTCAAGTGCTGACAAGCCAGATTTTGTTAACATGAAGTGTAAGATTTAATGGAAAACACGCAGTGTTTTGCTTATGCTTTTGCCTGTTTGGATAAGAAAACATTTATACACTGATATTACATGTATATTAATGCAACTTGACTATGTCAGTGATCATTTGGGATAACTGTATTCTCACTGAGGAGTATTTTCAACAGTTTAGAGTCCCTCTGAAACTAGCAAAATACTTTTAGGAGATGGCACTGTTTCTTCTAAAGGTATTAGATTGTTCTTAGTTTACATGTGCTATTAAAAGAGTGAAAGAAAATATTTGAATATTTTTCATCTGTGTTTAGATGGAATGAAAACGCCTAACTAGTTATTCTACTGCATTAAGTCCTTATTCCCCTGATGAGTGTGGACATGTCATCTGTAGATGTTAGCTCTTAATTCTTCTCAGGACTGGGTCTTTAAGCCACAGCATTATTCATAAAAATATTGCATACATAGCTGCATATAAAAATGGCCAAATGGCTAAAATAGATGAGCCACCAGCAGTATACTAATCTACCAATATATGCAAAGACAAAAGCCTTGTCACTCACATCATGCATTTGTCAAGAGGAGGCTTTAGCATGTATGTTCTTTCAAAATTTCTGCTATATGCAAGAGAGGGATCGATTAGGTTATAAACGTGCTTGTGATGTGGAAGAAAATTAATGCTAGCTAATATAAAAAGGAAAATAAAACCCAAAAGATTGTTGCTGAAATGCTAAATCTCAGCTCTTTGTTTCTTTTCACAACTGCTCCTCCCTATCTTGCTTGCAAGCTCTGTCCCTTTTATAAATGCCAAATACAGATTGTCAATGGTGTTTAGAATCCAAGACCTATGGTACCAACACCTCATGAAAAGCTCACCGAGATGTTCCAGTTGTTTCACAGGAAAAAAAACCTTATGCAAGTGCTCAGAAAGGACTCCTATTAACAAGTAGCAATGGCATTTACTACCTGCAGCAACTGCAGAAGGGCATACTACACAGAACCTTTTATGCAATTATGTAAAGCTGTTTGGAGCCAGTAATTTTCCTGTTGATTCAAGGAAGATAGTTCTTCACTCTTTGAAAGTGTTCAGTTCAGTAACAGAAAATCTTGTTAGATTATTTCAGCCCAATATCAAGCCATCTGTTCTTTAATTGGCCCTGCTAGATGTTTATCTAGTTTGTTCCAGTGACGATGAGTTGAGGACTGCCTTCAATAATCTGTTAAAATATGTAACTATTCTTTCAGTTAGAGGTTCTTTACTAATACATTATATCCCTTGCTGCTATTTAAGTCAATTAATTCTTGCCCTATTTCTAGTGGATGTAGAAATCAGCTGATAATTTCTTTTTTGAACTGTTTACACAGTGTAAAATTTACCCTGTCTACCTTCTGCAGTCTCTGCTTTGTATTAAGAAAAAAAATGTCAGGATTGCTTCAATGATCTTGATTTCCTGACTTTTTTTTTTTTATATGATTTTTTTTTTCTCTCCCCCAGACCTGTTCTGTGAAAGCAGGTACTGGATTGCAGCATTTGTCTATGGAAAGGGAATCTGATGGAAGCAGCACATAACACACCTTATGCATGATACCTCTGTTTATCCAGCTCAGCCTGATTGCTTTCTTGGGACAGCCCACATGCACACTTGGGGAGAGATGAGTAGGGCAAGAAATACCCTGAAAAGTAGATATATTTATTTTTGTAACTTGAAGAATAAATAAAACTTTATGTATTTAGAATAATGAATAGTTACTTATTACTCATTACATATAGTCTGGCCTCCTCTACCACTTTCTTAATGAGTGTGTTGCCAGAGGGTATATTATTTAGCAGTTTGAAAAATCCCTATCTGCCTAATGAGTTTCACTCATTTCACAGTAGTCCTAAAATAGGGCAGATACTAGTCTTAGTTGTCATAAGTGTTGATTATCCTGGCTAAAACTTTCAAAAGAACCCAAATACTGCTTGAAAGTCAATAACAGATATCTAAATTGTTTAAGAACATTTGGCTATTTTACTCAGATGATTGTTTGTTCAGAGGTCATCAAGGTCAGAATTTTTATTTTGAAATAAAAAAAAAAATGACCTCTGAACTTTATTCTGTTACTTATAGACCTAGCTTTAGACATAACTTTTTCTCCTGAATAATGAAGTCTGAAGTAGAATTCCCAGACTCAGCCACAAAGATCTGTTTGCATATTCAATATTTCTTTTGTTTCTGTTTTTAAGTGCTGAGTTTCTACAGAATATTTTACTATAATTTTCATCAATTACCAGTTCTTTAGTTAGCAAAGGGTGTCAATGTTGTGGGTGTTCCTATTCTGTGGGAAAGCATCTTTGAGTTGAGACAGAGATTGGTGTTTCTTAATGGGGGAAACATTATCCACTTTGTGCATTTCTACCTCTGTGTTTCATCCTCAGGTAATGACAAACCTGGTCACAATAAACTGGATCAGGATGTCCATGAGGTGCCTGTGATTTTCAATTTTAGAATTAAAAAAAGAAAAAAAAAAGCATGGGACATGGCTATTTTAGGGGTAATTGTTGTATGTGTGTCCTTTATAGTAACAGCATTTTTTTTCCTATGGTGTTTGACAAAGGATCTGCCAATGCTTAGCAAGGGCTGCAAAAATCATTTCCTGCTGCCTGAAGCAGGCTGTGCTTCTGGTGAGGCGAGAGCACAGTTCAGAGTCATCTGTTACACGAATAAGAAGATGCACACACTTCAGGAGGAAAGCAGATGAAGAGAGTTTTCTTTCCACTCCAGTAACTCACAGCAGGTATTATAAATTTATTTTCCCTCTCATGTTGCTTTCATTTTGCTGGATTTGTATTTAAAGCATTGCAGATGCAGCCAACAGGGATGTACTATCTAACTTTAGGAGTAAGAAAAAGGCCAACAGTGGTTGCTTCATTCAGATCAACGTTTTCCATTGCAGTATTTACTTCCCAATTGGAGGAAAATGCAGAGACGCTACATCACTGCATAGCAAAAAATTTAAATATGACCTCTTGGGACTGTAAAGTCTGTTAGTAGATCTCAAGAAAACCTCCATAAAAATCCTTCTGATTGATCAAAGTTTCTGCCAGGGGTCTTAGGCTTGTCTGCTACACTTTTGTCTTCCATTCACTCAACTTTCTTCTGGTTTTGCAAAGTCCCTTCACTGTTCACTTTCAAGAACCACCTTAAAACTAAGAACGGTCAAAAGATGAGTTTTACCCTGTCAGCTTCCCCTCTCAACCTCTCTCCCTCTCATTCAGCTCTTGCTGCCCCCTTCTCAGGCTCCCATTATACCCCAATATCATTTAATCTCTTAGATACTCTACGGAGAGGATTGAAGGGAGCTGAGGAAACAGATTGAGTGTTCAGTAGTAGAAAACAGCTTGGAAGATAGGAAAAGAGATAGAACTGGGAAGAAGCTTGAAGCAGAGGAGAAAGATGCACAGGACATTTGTAGTAAATATTTTCTAAAGCAGTTAGTGTGATGGCTTGACCCTGGCTGGATGCCAGGTGCCCACCAAAGCCGCTCTATTACTCCTCCTCCTCAGCTGGGCAGGAGAGAGAACAAATAATGAAAGGCTCATGGGTTGAGATAAGGACAGGGAAAGATCATTCACCAATTAATGTCACAGGCAAAAGAAACTTGATTTGGGAAAATCAATGGAAATTATTACCAATATAATTAGAGTAGGATAATGAAAAATAAAACCTAAATCTTAAAACACTTTCCCCCCATCTGTCCCTTCTTCCTGGGCTCAACTTTATTTCTGATTTCCCTGCCTCCGCCCCTTGAGTGGTGCAGTGGGACAGGGAATGGAGGTTGTGGTCAGTTAATCACACATTGTTTTGCCGCTCCTTCCTCCTCGAAGGGAGGACTTCTCACACCCTTACTCTACTCCACTGTGGGGTCCCTCCCACACTCTCCTCTGTGAACTTCTCCCCATGGGCTTCAGTACTTCATGAACTGTTACAGTGTGGGTCCCCTGTGGAATCACGAGTCCTGCCATCAAACCTGATTGAGCATAGGCTCCTCTCTCCCCATGGTGCCATAGGTCCTGCCAGGAGCTTGCTCCAGCATGGGCTTCCCATGGGGTCACAGCCTCCTTTAGGCATCCATCTACTCCAGTGTGGGGTCATCCACAGGCTGCAGGTGGGTATCTGCTCCATCATTCACCTCCATGGGCTGCAGGGGGACAGCCTACCTCACATGGTCTTCAGCACAGGCTGCAGGGGAATCTCTGCTCCAGCACCTGGAGCACTGCCTCCCTGTCCTTCTTCACCACCATTGGTCTCTGCAGAGTTTTTTTCTCCCAAATAGTCTCACTCCTCTCTCTGGCTGCAGTTGCTGTTGTGGAGGTTTGGTTTTTCCCCCTTCTTAAATATATTATCCCAGAGGCACCACCACCACTGCTGATGGGCTCAGCCTTGGCTAGCAGCAGATCCATCTTGGAGCCAGCTGGCATTGACTCCATCAGATATAAGGGAAGCTTCTTGCACCTTCTCACAGACACCACTCCTGTAGCTCCCCACTACCAAAACATTGCCATGCAAACCCAATACAGTTATGTAAAATGTTCCCAGGTGAGAAGCTGTTAACATACTCGTCAAGTCGTTGTTATTTTTCCTTCACTCTTTTTCTGCTATGGTGACAAAGATTTTCCTGCTCCTTGGCTAGATACCTCATCTGTTTTTAAACAAGGATATAAAAGAAAGTTTCCAATGACATCCTATGCACTGGCAGGTATTGAGTTCCCTCCTGCTTTAGCAGCTAGATCAGTAGGAAAACCTAGCCAAAACTGCTTCTATTCCAGCAAGTGCACATAGAGCTGCTCTCTCACTGGATGACCAGCTGGCTTACTACGACAATGTTTGTGTCATTACACCAGCCTCTTAGCCTCCAAAACAGGGTGGTGAAATCCACCTTATCTCTTGGAACTGTGTCCCAAACTCAGCTAACTGCCAGGTCACATCTGCGAATTTGTTAGGCTTTGGCTAGTTGGCACAAGCCATAACTGTCCCAGAGACTGTTTATTTAACAGTCTGTATGATTAAATTCCAGGAATGATCCATGCCACTGATCAATTTACTAGTGTAGATTTAATTTAATTCCATTTTTCCTGTAGAACAAACAAGGAATTCTTTGCTATCAAAGGCCTGGCATTTGAAACACTACAGATATCACATCATAATTCCATCATAATTTTTTGAAAAGTGAATACTTTGTGACTGTTGAGCTAAAATTTAGCATTTTCCAGTTGTCACGATAGTGATGAAACTTGGATATATCTGGAATATTCACCTGGGATCTATTGACTCCTCTTAGACTGTGTTTTGTTTCTTAAATGACAGCATTCTCTAAAAACTAAACAATGGAGGGAGTTTTAACTTCTCTACTTACAGTCCATCATAATTTTTTGAAAAGTGAATACTTTGTGACTGTTGAGCTAAAATTTAGCATTTTCCAGTTGTCACGAGTAGTGATGAAACTTGGATATATCTGGAATACTCACCTGGGACCTATTGACTCCTCTTAGACTGTGTTTTGTTTCTTAAATGACAGCATTCTCTAAAAACTAAATGGAGGGAGTTTTAACTTCTGTACTTACAGCATAAGGTACCTGTAACTGGGACATTTAAGATTAGTGATTCCACAGAACTTTAACGGTAATTTTAAACAATGGAGGGAGTTTTAACTTCTCTACTTACAGCATAAGGTACCTGTAACTGGGACATTTAAGTGATTCCACAGAACTTTAATGGTAATTTTGAGTAGTGGGTTGGCTAGGAAAGGTCCACAGGCATGAGCATGGGAACTGGATGTGGTAAAGCTGAGTTAGCCCACTGCCCTGCTGTGCTGCTTTAGGTTGGGTAGAGCTAACATGTCCAAACTACTTCCCAAATCTTATCTAATAGAGCAAATCTTCTTACGGGACACTTGCACTCTGTCTGGAGCAGGTCACATCTTGAAGGAAATATTCATGTCTCTTGGCAGTTTCCTAGATTTTTCTGTGCTCCTAACAGCATGAATTGGAAAGAAAAGCACCGGTTTGTAGAACTTATTAATGGTCGTGTTTGGAAAAAACAAGATTTACAACTTGGTCAAGAATGAGCCTAGCACGTAGTAGAGAAAGAAAACCACTGTTGGTGGATTCTGCTCCGTTATCTTATTCTGGATATCTGGGAATTATCTGTTCCTCACATAGAGCTATGGAATTTTTGGTGGCAGGAGGGATAGGGTTTAAAATATATTTTTCCATACCGTTTCAGTCAGTCGTACAGTTAATATCAATTTTCTTCCTTCAGGGTGGATGTCCTCATTTCTTTAAGCACAGGATCCTAAGCTGTTTTACTTTGAAAGACTTAGATGATAACGATGACATCTTTCCATATGCAGATATAATTTTGTTATGAACTATCTGCCTATGTTTGGGTCAGCATTATAGTGGCTTCTGCTGTCAGTGTGTATGCCAGCAGGTGTGAGACACTGACACTAGACAGACAGAGCTATTCTAACCAAAAATATTCTGTCTCCCTTTGCTGCTTTCCTTGTTTGTTGCCAGCTCTATTATTTCTACTCTCTGTTTTTATGTGCTTAAATTCCCCTTCTGTGCATTTTTAATCTTTCCTGTATTACCTTGTTTTCCATTTGGCGTAAGTATACTCTGCTTATTTCTTCCACATTGTTTATATACCTCTGGAGAAATTACAATACTGTAATTAATTAAAATAATTGCATTTTAAATACATGAGAAACAAACCATATGATCTCACTCATTTTTTGCCATCCGTATTGGAACAACTTGCAGCTACATGTCAGCAAACAGATTCCTGTAAAAATTTTGCACAGAAATATTTACAGTGGCTTTTTAGACACTATTTCCTATGTTTCTGCATTGTTTTGAGCAAATTTATTTAAGCCTACACAGAAAAGTTAAAAAGGGGGACTTGCATGTTGGCTTGTTTCAGCTTCACACACAATGCACATTATTCTGCACAAAATTATATTCAGATGAGTTTTAGCCTCTTATTGTTAAGGACTCCTTTCCAGTCGTACGTTAGACTTACTGAAACTGCAGCAAGCTGGCGAGTGAAAATTCAGACTCAAATGTTTATGGATGCCAAACTACATTAAAATATTAACAGAGACAACATGATTTATATGAGGGCTATTGAAAAAGAATGGAGAGAAATTGCTTATTTCTAAGAATCTCAAAAGATGCTTGGTACAAACATTTGATAGCTGGGTGACTGAGTATTCTTCTTTTTCGATGGCTGGCATCTGAGGAGGACTCCATCCCTTCTGCCTTCCATCACAATCTGTGTGTTCCTGAATCCAGTTCCAGACTCCAGCTCCTCTCTCCCATTCCCATCTGCTGCCTTAGTCCAGTCTGGGACTTTCAGGGCCTGCTCCACAACTTCAGTGGTCTTTGTGACATAATTGCTATCAAAGGAGATGGTTTTGATACTGGCTTTGTATATATTCTTATACATTCAAGGTTATTATTATCATTTTCATTAAAGTGATTTTACTTTTTTTTTTTTCCTTATTTCCCCCCCCCCCCACCTA
>NW_008596689.1:0-17533 GCF_000691845.1 Merops nubicus | reverse complement strand
CCCTTCTTCCCCCCCCCCCCCAACTAATCATTAAGTCTCTCTCTCTTATTCCCTTTTTCTTCCCCTTTGGGATGTGAGATGGGTTAACAGAGAGCATTTGTTAGAGATCGAGGCAGCCCTGACCATCAGCTGTGACATTGTTATGAAAGAAATGCTCCTTTCCCCCATTTTTATCTTTTGATCCCTCAGTTCTGCCCTGTTATTTTTTTTTTCCCCTTTGGTCCTCTCCTGTTTTGTTTCTCTTTCTACTTTCTGCATCTGTCCTTTTATACCTTTCATTGCTCTGCACTATCCTCATCCTGAAGCACCCCAGTAAGCACCTGGCTGAGTTACTTCCAATGAAAATGTCAGCACACCATACTCGGTTCCCAGTTATGCTTTTACCTTCAACAAGGGAGCTCATACAAATGAAGAAGGATGTCTGATGCCTCAAAGTCTTGGAAATTCAACTTTTACTAGAAAAAACAAAGAAGAGAGTACTTAGTGACTCTCTTTTGGGATGACTAGCAGTGTCCAGCTGACGTTGGGCTCTGATGTTTCTGGAAGCAAGCTGTGTGCCAGAACAAAACCCTGAGACTTGGGACCTGAGCTTTTAACTCATAGATTTGTCCTATGCACAGTAAATAGTATTGATGAGGTACTTAAACTACCCATGCATCAGTCAATATAGGAATGTAAAAGGAGAAAGGCTTATTCTAATTTATTGGTGACAACAACTGATGCTAATAGCAGAGAAAGCAGGAGGAGGGAAGACTTTTGCAGATTGGGTACTGATTAATGGAAAAGAACTAGTTGGGAAAAGGAAAGTGGAAGGCAACCTGGGTGAGCAAAATAATTAAATACTAATTTCTTGATTTTCAGGGGTACAAGGAGGGAGAGAGATTTTGGGACTGAAATCTTCAGTCAACTGTTCAGAACAGCCTGCTGGAAAGCAAGCATAATAAAAAAGTGGTCTGAAAGTATTCTAATGAAATAATTATTCCATTGTGAACATGGACACTGAAGGGTAGGAATAGTGACTTAGCAAAATTATGATGTCTTTTAAAACATGAGCATTTAGCAGGCCTCATACAGAAGAAGAAATACCCTCAGTTATTAGGAACAAATGCAATAGCACAATGCAAAAAGGAACAAAATCAGGACATTTAAGACACAGGCAGGGAAAAATAACCAAGCACATTCTCCAAGTACATTGATAGTAAAATGATCATGTAAAATAATTCAGTGGGGAAAGTTTAACTTGCTACAGTAAAGTAACTATTAATCTGAGCTCTGTAAGTGGGAATGTTGTGTCCAAGCTGTAATCTTCTCCTCAGGGCTGATAAGCCTTCGACAGGACACCACTCTTCAGGCAAGATGTGGATCTATTAAAGAATATCCAGAAGAAAGAAATGAAAATTTTAAAATAAGCCTGCAAGCTTGGAAAAATGGTTTTGCCTTATCTTGAAAAGACTGATAGGGTCTAAAGAGATGGTCTGAAAACAACCTTCCAATACATAAGTGGTAGCTGTAAAGGCGAAATGAAATAAACAGTTCTGTGTGTCCACAGTAGATAGAAGAAGAAATAGTGAACGTGAATTGCAGCAACAGTCCTTAGGAGGATGTGTCCTATATTCAGAGATAAGATGAATGTAGGAGGACATTATCCAGGAAGACTGTGGACTCTCCACAACTCTGGAAGAATTAGGGTGATCTCTTCCTATTTTAAGACTCATGGTTACAAGTTTTTTCCGGACAACTAAAGTACTTAGGAGTTAAGCCACAAATAATTGCCATTGCTCAGGCAGAGCTCTTCTCCAGTGTGAGACTTTCATAGTCATGGAAATTCAGTCATGGAAATGTTGGAATAAATTGGAAGCATATGGATTTTGTATTAACTGCTGTAAATATGCCCAAATAAGAAACTTTATTGATATTTAAGGGCATTATTTAGTGCTAAAGCATTCAGGTGTACAGTAATGTCAATACTCACAATGTCTGTGCTTTTTCCTTTAGAATTAGATTGTTTCACTGCACAGCTTATTTGTGACTCTCAGACCTACTGGCTTGGTCTGGTTTGGGTCCACACTGAGAAAAATGTCTTCTCATCAGAAAAAGTAGTTTGGTTATACTTGAAGTATCCCATGTAGCAAGTGATAAGAGAAGAGGAAATGGACTCAAGTTGTGCCAGGGGAGGTTTAGGTTGGGTATTAGGAAAAATCTATTCATCAAACATTTTGTGAAGCACTGGAACAGGCTGCACAGGGAAGTGGTGGAGTCACCTTCCCTGGAGGGGTTTAAAAGCTGTGTAGATGTGGTGTTGAGGATATGATCTAGTGGTGGCCTGGCAGTGCTGGGTTAACACTTGGAGTTGATGACCTTAAATGTCTCTTCCAACCAAATGATTCTAATTAATTCTAATTCTAAATTAATTATGATTACAATCTGTCTGTTAGGAATCATTCCTGGTCTGCTATTCCCCACACTGTGCCCACAGATTGTCTGTGAGAGTGTTACTTGGTATGGGCCAAAACCATGGCAAGGTGTGAGGTACCTGTCAAGCACCAAAGGGAGGACAGGTATGGGACAATGCTTGAACTCGAATTCTGGACATCTCTCATTTAGTTGTATAGAAATAACCAATGGGACTACTTGTGAATGTGGCAGAAAGTAGTATATTCTTTGAGAGTTAAGGCTTTTCTGAATTTTGAAGCAGTGAATCTGCTCTCCCCAAAAATGTCTGTAAACAGTTTGGCACATAGCACAGACCAAGGCTAATCCTGACAGGATTCAACATACTGACTCTGCTTTTGCAGGGTAAAGAGAGACTTTACTATTTATTACAGTGTTTAGTTTTTTATTTTATTTTATTTTATTTTTTTTTTCATATAGACAGAAGAATCAGGAGGCTGTATGAGAGACTCAGATTTAATTTTAAAATATAGTATGTTTATAACCCTGCTTCTCACAGGGGAACTTCTGAGGGAGGGAAGAGAACTATGTTTACTAAGTTGCCAAAAAACATAATTTTAAAGCCTATCTCATGTTTTCATGGCTTGACTCATGATTTTAGAGAGTTTATGACTGGAAACATTTCAAGATTTGTGAAGCCTTTTCAGCTAAATATTATTATATCTTTAATATATAAAGCCAAATCCTTACCCAGCAAACAAATATACTTCCTGCTGGATCTAACAGAAGCTCCTGGCTGCAATCCCCTCAAGAATTTGGCTCTAGCTTCTAATAGAAAATATGGACCTTGTCATGATTCAGGAATTTTAAAAAGCCAATACTTAGTAGGATGTCTGGCTGAAATTTACCCAGCTTACTTATCTGTGATGATACTCATATCATGTAAGACCCCTCAGATGTATGTTTTTCTCTTATTGCTACATCTAGGGAAGTTAGGCAGAAATCTTTTCACACAAGTACCGGGGGCTGTATGAAATACACAGGCTGACTGAGGTCCAGAGGACCTCCTATTGCAGAATTGAGACAATATATAGCTCTTTGGAGGAATTTTGGCCCATTGCAGTGGTTGAATTATATATAGTGTATATGTGTGTGTATATATGTATGTATAAGCTATTTTAATGTTTACCTGAAAAAATCTCCTGGCCAAACAGTAAAAACAAAAAGATAATGAAAATAACCTGCCTTTTCTGTTATCTTTTCTATTAGAGAGCTAACAGCTAAGGACAGGACTTTGTTCAACACCCTTTAAATAGTCCACAGCAGACTGCAGTCCAATTGCCACTGGCAAGCAGAAAACCAAACTGGTGTTGAATAGGTGTTGCAAAGTCACAGTCTGAATTGAACTTCCCATTTTTATTGATATAATATCTTGCTCTAGAGATACAATTCATCTGGTGCCTCAGAAGTCTGATATAGTGTCACTTTCGTAACTAAAACCAGAGTTCACATTTGAAAAGCAGTCAGAGTTGGCACTTCTACAATATACCTGCAAAAAATCACTAAGGCTAATACAACCTCCCCTAGTTATTTTTCCCCTACTAGACTGTCTCCCTGTCTTCTGCTTTTTAAAGGTACAGTGTATAATCAGCTAGCTTGTTAAGGGGCTTAACAAGGTGAAAAATATTCAATCACTGCCCTTGTTTACAATGCATTCACCATCCTGTAAAATAACAACATGGTGCCTGTCCTCATCTCCTGTGCTGATTAGATCTATTAGAGTTTAGATTCTGCTAATAAAGTGCTATTCTGAATTAATTTTTCTGCCCACAATTTTCTTTTAAGCAGAGGAGTTTGTGTTTCCACAATGGGTCCTTCCTGCCTGCGCTTTCTCTTTAGTTGAATATGATACATAATCACCTTCTCCAATTGGATTATGAGCTGCCTTGTTCATGCTAATTTACTTAATTTATTCATCCTCCTTGCTCATTGTAATGATTTTTCACGTGCTTCCTCTTCCTTGCTGACAAATGATAAAATGATACAACAGTGTGGTGAGCCCTATTTAAAGGCATCACTAGAACCCCGTGTCCCTTTTGTCTTCAGATGCCTGATACCATGTTGGCTCATGTGCAGCCCTGACAGTAAGTAATGTTTTAAAGCAAATTCAGGCAAGTCTGACAAACACCATCTCATCTGACAAGGGTGGAACTGGAGACTAAGAGGCATTGTTTATACTAATAAATTAAACATGCCTGGGACTGTTCTCGGGTGCAGAGGCCAAATGGGTGGAAGTGCTGTTAAACTCACTCACCCTTCAGAACAGGAGGGTTTACCTCCAGACTGCACATCAGGAATGATTCCTTCTGTTTCTGCCATGCTCTTTTTGGGACTCTGTTTGCTGGCTGTCCTGGTTCCGTGTAAAAAAGGGTTCAGGGCAGGACCCACACAGAACAGAACTATGTACTCGCCTCTCCCCTCCCCAGGGAGAGAGAGACACTTTGGGAAAAAAAATGAAGTATATTGTTTAACAAGGAACAGAAAACAAAAAAGGGAGGTAAGGAAAATAATATATACAAAGATTTGGGGAAAAGTACAAAAAATAAAATATACAAAACCCTCAGAAATGGTTCCATGCTCCCACGGAGTGAAAGGACAACTTCCCTCTCCGAGCTCCAAGGCAGGAGCGAAATTAGAAACCACTCCCTGCCTCTTATCAGAGTGTGTGTGGGAAGGGGAGGGAATACAATGGTTCACCCCCACCCGGGGTCCTCCCAGTTGCTGGAAGGTCACGGCCCCATTCCAAGCCTCAAACCACAACACTGGCCTGAACCAAAACCACCAGCAGGGACCAACCCGGCAATTTCCATTGGGCTTTGATGTCCCAGGAGAATCTGTGGCACTTTCAGAGTATGAAGTCAGGCATACCCTGAGGTTACTGCTCTCAGACAGCTCGTCTATACGTAACCCACTTTCTTGTGACTCAAACCAGTTTCTCACATGATTCAGTGGAGTAGTTCTTGCTAAAAATCCATAAATATTCACAAATATTTGCCAACCAGGCCTCTGTAAACATGAGTTTTAATTAGCTTGCATCTCCCTTGCTTGGGCATCATTGAATGATTCTGTCAGCAGTGCTGAACCATTAAGTTAACTTGAAAAAAAGGAAGGCTTTTGTTTATGCAGCAACATGACTATTACTTTCCTAAGTATATTGTGCCTGAACATTTTTTTGTTTTGTTTGTGTTAAAAATCACCAAAATGTTAAAGGTAGTATATTATTAGATCAGTAGATGAGAGAGGAGACCTGATAAGAACACATTATTGTGACATGTATTAGAGAACAGTAATAGTGACATAGGTTTAATGACAGTGTGATAAATAAGACAGAGAGGAAAGCTGAGTACATACCGGGTGTTCATGCATAATAGAGCAGGCATGCATTGTCTGCTCTGCTTTTCCTACACCAGTAAATTGCCTTTGGATAAAAATACCATGCTTAGCTACTCTAGAGAAATACTGATGAAAAACTAATGCTAGTGGAAGGATGCTTACGTGCAAACACCATCAGCTAGACTTTTCTAAGTCTTTGCTGATCTTTTTGCTCATTATTTTCAAAAGTGGCTGAGGAGCAAATGGTTGGGAAATGGAGTGGGAAAGGAAACCAGATTCTTTCTGCACAATGACCGTTGGCCTCTGAGTCAGGCTGCAGCATTTCAAGGCTGAAGCAAGTTGAAAGACACACTGATTCCTCCTCCACAAATAAAGCTACTTGCTAATTACAGAAAACAGGGTGAGAGAGATGCAGCATTTCTGTTTGCTGCATCCATTGTCTAGCACAAAGACACAGACTGGAACAGTGAGTCTGGTTCCACGTTTCACACAATACTGGATGCAGCTTCCACAGCACTCAGTGTCGGTAGATGTTAACACTACACACAGATAACTGGAGATTAAGATTTGTGGATGTTGTGCTAAATATCCACTGAGATGGGTAAAATAGCATTTTCTGGTCAGACCTATTGGGAAGCAACTTGTTTTGTGATCAGCATCTATGTAAAAGATTGAGAGTTTCATTTGGATGTGAATGTCGTTGTCTTCTCTTTGTATCAAAACTGGGCTGCAAAAAGGAACCCTCTGGGAATAGAATACAGAAGGATCAGAAAATTGAAATAAAAGGAGAACTCATTGGACTATATCAATCTGGATATCTTACATTGTGTGGCACCTCATTTCCTCATACAATCTGGGTGGTTGTAGTGTGGAACGTAAATTACACAAACTGGTCCAAAATCTGAAAAACAACAAAAGTTTTGTAACCATGAAGTGGGTAACAGTCCACATGGTGTCCCAGTTGGACTACAGGGTACAAGAACTGTCAGACAAATCTTTCTGAAAGGGCTTAATCAGTACAGATATTTCGGACACAAAGGGACAGGACTTACTGAACCAGGGAGGACATTTGTGGACCGTGTTCCTAGGCTTTGATTTTGATGTATATATACTTTCACGGGACCTTCATAGGTGTTTTTGTTTCTCTTTCATTGCCTTAGCACCACAACTTTGATTTGTGTAACTTCTCAAGCGCATTTCTATCAAAAGCAAATTGTTTCTAGGAACAGATAAGTTCTTTTGTGTTGCAGTATACTCTTTTGGTCCTGATGGAGTTCTGAAAAAGAAGAAGATGTTGGCGAGTTAGGAGAAAAGACATTCTGCCTAATCATGATTTGTTTGGAAAACCCTAAGTATCCCCATAGCATGGGAATATCACTTTTTTATTCCCATGAGCCACTATGAGAGTTAAATACACAGAAGTCTTTAAATCACTTAGATAAAGCAGTAGACAAGGTACACAAGGGTACACAAGTCTTTGATTTCTGAGTATTCATCTACAAGTAGGGGAAAACCAGAGAAGGAAAAGACATGATCTCACTCAATGGTAAGGGGTGAGCATGTACTTAATTTTTTGTTGTTGCTGTTGAAATTAGTCTGTGGGACAATGCTTCAGCACATTGTCACCTTTTATTTCTGATTTCCCCAAAAGAATTTATTGTACAGGGTGGCTTGCAATCCCCTCCCTCTCTGGCTACCCCTGGCATTTCCTCCACAGCATCTGAACATCATCTGTATGCACTTAATGACCAGATGTTCTCTGTCGCGCCGTTCCTCCAAAACTAGGCTGGAGTGAAAAAAAAAAAAAAAAAGAGAGAAAAAAGGGACTCAAACTAAATCATCCAGGGATTACACTAACAGAAAATGATGCTCTTGGTATGGAAACTATTAAAGAAAACCTGATTTTGTCTTTATATACTAGGGTTCATTAACTTTCTCTCTGGTACAGCTAATGACCTGAACAGAAGCTGTGGTTCATTAGTGATCTTTCTCTCTCTGCCTGGCAGTTGAACAAAAAAAAGAAAGAGCTGGAAGGAGACACAGAAACTCTAAGTGAGACAGAACAGCATTACATGTTTCCAGGCTAGCGGAAGCAAATTTTCTTGTTCCCATCCTTGTAAGAGGAATGATATGATATTTACAGCTAAACCCATCCTTTATGTCAGAGTGGGTTTAATCACCAAAAGAGAAGCAAAAGCAGTTTGTTTACCCTGTCTTCACCAATTTCTTGTTCCAGAGCTGTCAGATCTGCTTGGATCACTGGAGCTTGTAGCATCTTAAAGTCTGTCCTGCCTTATGCATGAGAGCTCCGCAGGGTCATTTTGGCAGCAGGGAGTGGCTGCAGGGAGGTTCAGGCATACCCTGGCTGGACCTGCTTTGCAGGCAGGCAGTTACTGTGGGAAATGCCTCAATAATTTGCACTGGTGCAGCCATCTTCAAGCTGCCTTTGGCAATAAGGTTCATTTGGTTTAAAGAGTGGACAGTGCTCTTACCTGTATATCTGGCTCAGGGATGATGTTGATGCAAACCAAAGCAAGATCAAGGAGCTATTAAAAGGTGTTTCTTGTTTCTCTGTATGGAAAAAATTCCACTTTTTCTGTGTTACTTGTGAAAACCTCCTTTTTGGAGCTGTGATTGTCAAGGAAATCTGTTCTTCTTCAGCATACCATTCTTACAGCACAAGAAAAGGTCTTTAAATTCTATTGAATTGTTATTCCATTTGGAGGGGGGAGAAAGGAACAGGGTGAAGAAAGAAACATTGCACCAACATTAAAATGTTGTATAACTTACAAAATAATACACTAAAATAATCAGCCACTCAAATTTTCAAGGCTGTTTATTTTCTTCTAAACATTGTTGTACTTATTTTTTAATGTCATAATAAATTGAATACCTCTCATTGCCTGTCATATTTAAGCTCAGCTTTTCCAGGAAAAGATGTGCAGTTTACTGTGACTTTAAAATGAACATTATCAAATGTAGCATGTGAATTCCAGGCAGGTAGCCAGTGAATTACCTGTCACTGAAGGTCATTTTCTCTCTCTCCCTACTTTTTTTGATAAAGCAACACTAAAATATATATCTTAAATGTTTTTAAAGGAATTATTCTTACTGACAATCAAGTATGAAATAACTAATATTTGCAGATAAAATGTCAGACTTGTAAACTGGGTGTTTTGGTTTGGGTAGTAAATGCTTGTAGAAAGCTTCAAGTCAGGAGAAGGATGAATGAATGAATGAATGAATGAGTGGATAAAGAGCCAGTGATGGACATTTTTTGACTCGAAAATGGATCCTGAGTCGTACCTAACATTATTGTATAATCATCAAAAGAAGACATGGAAAAGACTTATCAGACAAAGCAGTCTGTTCCTTTTTTAGTGCAGGACTGTTCCCTGAAATATATTACTTTGTCCAATCTAGTTTTAAGTATTTGAAGCAGTAGATCATCTCCATGGAAGGCTATGCCACACTCTAGTAGTCCTCACTACTGAATTTTCTGTGATATTCAGCCTAATTTCCCCTTATTTAATTTCTTACTGCTGCTCCTACTTATATTCATACGCTCAAACGTCTGTCTATCTATCTATCATCTATCTATCTATCTATCTATTTATCTATCTATCTATCTATCTATCTATTTTCTCTGAATGTGGAGAATAACAGCTTTGATATTATTTGTCTCACAAACCTTTTGGGGTTCAGAGTACCTGTGAAGTTCCCCACAAAAGAAGCATTGTGGTGCCTAAGGATGAGATGATTGACTCCATCTGCCTGGACAAGTTAGGTCCTTGGCACCTGTTTGTGCCTGAGGTAGGAATGAGCTTTGGGAGGGCCATGCCAAAGTGTATAGGGGATGAGTTATTCTTTACAGCTAACTAAAAGCAGAAACTAACCTCTAAGCAACGTCTGAGCTTGCCTTGTCCCTGTTCAAAACACAGATGACAAAGCTGTCATCTGCTGCTTGTAGAGGTTAGGCATCCCGTGAAGTAAATAGGATTAAGAATGGTGCCACAAGGCCTTTACACACTTCAAATTATTTGTCTGTTTCAGATTATTTTTCCCATCTAGAACATCACACCCTGCTGTGGGCTGCTCCTCTTTTGTGCCACAGAATGTAGGATTGGCTCAGGAACCTGCAAAAAGCTGGTGTTCAAAGGCAAACAAACAAACAAAACCCCCCAACTTTGTTAGCCTGGGTGGCTGGACCTTCCACTATCTCAAGGCATGAGGCTTTTCCTGTGGCTGTACACCTGCACCTGACCTTTCTGTAAGGGGCTCACAGTGCTAGTTCAGAGAGATGCAGGAAAATGTTTCCATTATAAACTTTTACAACTGGTCTTTAGGATTGTAGCATGATTTAGGTTGGAAGGCACTACTGTAAATCCTGTGATCTCACCTACATGCTCAAAGCAGGGCCGGCTTAGATCAGGTTGCTCAGGGCTGTGTCCAGCTGAGTTTTGACTGTCTACAAAGATGAGGATTTTGCAGTCTCTCTGGGAGACCTGTTCTGGTTTTTGACTCTATCACAGTGAAACAATTAATGTATAATCAGAATTTCCTTTGCTGAAACTTATGCCTTTGCATATCTTTGTTGTGTCTCTAAGGCTGTTTGCCTCTTTATCCAGGTCTTATAAAATAAAGCCCTTTTATGGTATCACTATTTTTTTTATCTACTGTATTGCTTTCTAAAAGAAAGTGTTGTCTAACGTCAGTGCTAATACTATTATCATCTGTTATGCAAGTGGAAATCTGGGAGTCCTGGCACTGAAGTTCTGAAGGCCTGATATATCCCTATCATCTTGTTTCCCCTCTGTAGAAACTGTGCTCAGCGAAGTGCTGAGCTGGCATTCCCACATGCACCCTGCATCCTCAGCTTTGATTGCATTATTATAGAAATGCTTCAGGCGCTGGGGCTTCTCCATCTGTGTATTTAAAGTAGCAGTAGTGGTCTTATTAGTCACTCACCAAGGACCCAGGAAAGTACAAGGAGAAAAAAATCAGCAGGGTGAAGTTCCAGAAACGCCTCCACTTTGAAGGTGAGGCTCTGTGTGCAGCTTACCAACAGCACGGTGATCCTTGCCATTGTCCACAGCTCCTTGAAGGCTCATCAATCTGAGAACAAGGTGCCCTACTTTCATTGACCTTTCTCATGCATCTTGTGACCTGCACACACCGTGTGTGCCTGGGTCGCTTCAAAGAGCTGTTAGGCTGTGGCTCTCCTTCTGCTGCCTTATAGCGTTAGGTTCATTATAAGCCTGAGTGGCAATTCCTGGTTCCAGAATCTACTTACCCAAATACCTTACTCATTAAGTGATGTACATTCATAATTGGAAACTAGGAACAGTTTGAATATTCTTCTGTATTTCTGCTACTGCAGTATGACTCATAAATAATAATAATAATAGGGACTGGGCTGGAGAACTGAAGGTGAGAAGCAGTCTTCTGAAAAGAGCTCTAATAAGAAGGATAAAAATGAAATGTGGTGTTATATGATGTTATATATGATGTTATAATTGGCCGGTGCAATTACATTTTGTTTACCTTATGGTAGTGGAATTTATTTTCATGAGTACACTTTGACAATCCTATGTTAGAGGTACTGCAGAAGAGATTCTGACTACACTGATGTATTTCCCTTGGACCTCTGTGGACTGGGAAGAATAGGATTACATGTAAACGACTCTTGACAGGTTATGTGGCATTGATTTGTAAAAGGGGCTGCTCTTTGATTTTCTGAGTATAATTACAGAATCTCACTGTTTTATTTCTCTGTTATTGATGGCTGAAGGGCTTTCATAACAGTGAATTTCATCTCTGGAGAACTGTGATCTCTACCTTTCTAAATTGTGGTGACATGTTGCCATTGTCATGTGTATTAGCGGCTGCTATGGATGGCAAGGAATCACTGCATGAATAAGGAAAGAAATGCATCTTCATTTTATTAATGAAAGCAGAAAAGCATCTCTTCTGGCTCCAGAATTATAGTTCTGGAGTCTGAGAAACTTCAGGGCTGTTTAACTCAAGTGGCTATGTTACAGTGTCCTAGCAAACATATTCCCTAGAAGGAAGCTGATGTTAGTCAGTTAATAGTATTAAATGGACAATTATCCCTGGCACTCAGATCTCTATTTAGCCTGGAAAGCTTGAGTCCAGATTTGGAGGAAGTTAAGAATTTAGGTGTGAACGTAAATTTTTATTACATGCTTGGTGTAGTTTGAAAATAACATTTTTTTTTTTTTTTTTTGTGGATGAGATGAGAGGGAACAAATATTTAGTCTGGGATTTTCAAAGGTTTTCAAATAAGTGCTATGTTTTCTTGCCAGCAGCATCTCAGCACCAATAACTCAAGGATTCCTGTTTTACTTTGTGCAATGGCTAAGTTACACAGCTGCTGGGAGGCAATACAGGTCCTGAGAAGTGAGCAGAGTAATAAGGATTTACAGGCAATACCTAGCTCTTGCCATCTGTCTTAAACTTCACCACTACTTCAGTCCAAAGACCTCCCAGGCTTTGGGGAGGCTGAGTGCCTTGATACCTGAACTCCTTTTGCTGGCAGGCACTGAACCAAAATCCTGCTGGCCAACACAGAGATTTGAGCTAACTACAGGTGACGTGGGCACTCTGCATTTCTGTTGCAGCATCTTTCTGCAAGGTGAGAGGAGAGGCTGTTTGACTGATAGAAGCTACATCCCCTTTGGTAGGTGAGCATAGCAAATGTGATAAGCTAAATAAAAATAAATAAATGTATGGCGAGTCAGCACTGTGCCAGTGCTGTCCAAGCCCTCCTGCAGAGCTGCCAGAACCCTTCTCCTGCTGATTTGTCTCGTTTGTACTCAGGTCACTTCACACCGTTACAGTGTAGTACAAAGTCATCCATGTGTCTGGGGTTACAGAAGGCAAGTCTGGCTTGGAGTCAGCTGAACACAAGTGTGAAGCTGGGCTGAAGTCAGACCTCTGCTCAGCTACAATTTGGGAAATGCTCGTGCTGATCCTGAACTGACACAAATTTCATGATCCTCTTTGCAGATTTTCCTGTCTGGTCCCTGGTGGCTTGGGCAAGTGGTTCCCAGTCAGGCTTCAGAGTGAGAAAAAAATAGCAATATGTTTTCAAGAGCTCTTAAAGAGTTTTATTTTTTACATTACTTGCAAACTACTGCTGTGTTTATTTGCCTATCAATTCATTTTCTCTTTGCTGGTACATTTACTCTCTATTTAGCACATTTTAAAAGAGGACAACTAGATTGTACAGACACAAAATCACACAGTAGGGCCTTATTTACTATACCGTAATAACTGTGTTCATAAATCTAACTTCTCTCTGGCAACCTCATATACTTCTCTTTTCTTTCTCCTCTTTGATTCCTGTCCTTGCCTCTCTCCTCCTGCTGATAGCAGGCAGTAGGAACTGCAGTCGTTCAGTACCTCTGAGTATTACGGTCCATTTACTCAAGTTTAGGGATGCTGATATTAAACTTAAAGCATCCAAGTCTGACTCTTTTGTCTTACTTAAATTTTTGTGGTGGTCTGTTGTTTGTACATTTACAGTGAAAGACATTTCTGGGATATTAAGATTTATACCAGGCAGGAAAGCAGGGAGAGGATGTTTATCTCAAATGTGGTTTTCTCGGTTATCTGGGTTTTGAAGAGGTCTTTAAATGTTAAAATGCACCTAGACTAGCAGGTGATGGTATATTGAAAGCCTTTGCTGGAAAATATTTAGTAGGGTATTTCTAAGCATATATACTCAATTTAAGCTTTTATAATAATTGTAATATAATTTAGATGGTATAAATGATTAAATGTTTCAATATAACTATATGTAATTTTTTCAAATATTCATTAGACATCTCTTTTAAAAAAGCAATACACAAGTCCCCTGAAATAAGGTAAAATTAAGAATTGTGAAAAGCAAACATTTTTCTTGAACTCAGACTTCTTGCAATTAGAGTAAATGTCGAGGCAGAGGGAACTCAAGATGGGCCAGACTGAGGGAAATTAAAGCTGGGATTTCCTAGTAAAGTGCTGTCCCTGGTCTTGAACAGGAACTGCTGAACTAGTTTGTGAAACACACTGTTAGACTGGGGGGCTGTATGCCCACAGGTGCTCAAAAGATTTCTATAATTTCCGTTGCATTTTCAGTAAATAGCTGGAACATGGAGGGATACAGTTATTCATGGTAAATGTTGGATATAGGTTCATTTCTCAAGAATGCTGGGAAAACCACAGCTTTGTATGGAATATGAAACTGCCATGGCTCAGCTTTCTACTTGAGTAGCTTCATCTTGCTTATCCCATTCATAAAATGAAAGGAAAAAACCAAGGTGTATCAGCATGACAATGTGAAGCTAATGAAGGAGCTGGGAACTTCTCTGTACCATCCTCTGAAATAGTTTTGGGTAACTATTAAGTGTTAAATGCAGCTTCTCCTGAGACTCAAGAAAGTTAAGTTGCCTAAACCCATTAAAGCAATCTGAAAATTCCAGTCTTAAAGACTGCACACTGTTTTGCTATTAAATTACTGTAGATATGATTTTTTTTTTTCCCCTAAATACAAGCTTTTCCTGGAATAGGAGTGATTGTAAGCAGCTATTGATTTTTCCATGCAGCAAGGAGGGAAACCATTTTCTCTTAATGATATTTTGTGTATGCAAATGTGCTCACAGCCACGTGAACATTGTGATCTTTTTATTAACCAGGCAATAAACACACAAAAAAGGGGCAGAGAACTGAGGTTGTAGTTTTGTCCTACCAGCTTTTAAGATAATCTGTTTCACAGGGTGTTGCAAAAAAAGTGGCATAACTTTCAGTATTTTTCAGGTCCATCACACATTATTTCCCTTTGGTGGTCTCCCCACACTTAGGGAGATAGATGTGTATAGCAGAGAATTATCTACACATAATTTGTCATATTTGGGCACCAGTGACAACAGCCTCTCTGCTGTGCAAGAGCCCAGGGTTAGTACGGTGAGGAAAAGAAATAACTTTTTACCCTGAGGGCTTACTTCTTCCTCTGCAGCAGAGAGGGCAGCTGAAGACTCATGTGAGGAAACTAAACTGCTGAAGCATTGCGTGTCTAACGTAGCATGAGAATACGAATGAGACGACTTACTGTTCACCACTGCCAACCCTTGAAAGAAATCCTGATGGGATTAGGGCAAAAAGTCCCCCGAAGAAAGTGGAGAGGTTTCAGAAACAAAATCTATGACCTGTCATTCCATCATTAACAACGTAGAAAAATTGCCAGAATGACAGTTGACCTAAACTTAGGATGTCAAAAACAGGTAAGAAAAATTTACTGGGGAAATATTCCCTGCGAAGAGTTCTGCACTGACAGGGGGAGGGATTGGATGGTTTTGTTGGCTTTTTTATCTTTTTTTCATCATGATGTTACTTTGCAGAGTGAAGAATGGTTAAAATGATTAATGGACCACAGTGCTTGATGTACAAGCAGACAGCCAAATAAGTGAATCTGTGCAGCACACTCAGTACAGAGCAGAGCAAGGGATGCCTGAGAGCTACTGGTGTGGCAGGCAGGAGTGCTGTTTCTGCAATTTGAGGAGGCCTAATTAGCAGAAATGAAACATCAATTAGCGTAGAAAATCTTTTAACACAGCGATTTTTTTGTGCCCACCTGTGATCTCTGCCGTCAGCCATGACATCCCCTCCCCATCCCCTCTTTCCCCAGCACCACCCTGGTGCCTTCAGCTCTGTCTGGGGCGCTCAGCTGCAGCACAGGCACCCACGGTCCCCTCCCTCCCTCCCTCCTGAGCCGTGCTGTCCCTCTCCATGGTTCTGGGTAGGTGATCTGCTCCCCAGTCTGGCTCTGCAGCCCCTGCCTTGCCAGAGTGCCATCAAGGGCCACCTCCTGGTAACCCCCGGAACCCCAAAGCTGGAAGGTGTGTTGCATCAAACGTTGTGTTTAAACAAAGAGATCGTGGGCTAAAGGGGGAAAAAAATCCCAAATGAAGACAATAGGCTGGATTAGATGGAGAAGGCTTCAGTTTAGGAAGAGGCGCGTGATACTAATTGCAGAAAAATCTCTGCAGGTATAAGGTCTCTGCTGACACCTCCCCTGGAGAAACCAGCTGGGGTAGGAGGACTCCTACTTCACAGCCATCCCCTCCTATCCACCACGCCAAAGCCGATGCCAGTTCACCTGCAGACTTGGAGCAGAAAACTGAGAGCAGCAGATGTTGCAGCCTGCTGTAAACTCACTGGTAGCTGAGCGTTTGAACTCCTAGAGAAGGGCTCTTGTGGAGAAGGCTGCTAGCTGACTGCAGGATTGCAGCACAATGTCCTTTTGGATGATTTCAGCGTTTTACTGTGATAGTTCCTCATGGAGGAAAAAAAAAACATGTATCAGGATCTTCCTAGCACTCCATGCAACCACTTGATGGAAGTTTTTCCTGCCATTCCACTGCCTTGCTGAAGTCTTGTGATACAGTGTGGTTGGTGGTGTCCTTATCCTGTATTGTTTTGGTAAAGTGATGGGACTTTTTCTATGTATGGTTCAATTGGAGCCCCTCTGCTCCACAACAAAAAGAGAGAGGCAATGATATTGTGTGAGTATCTTCTTGGGGGCAGGGAGGAACATATTTTTTTAACCTAGTGAAAACAGAGAAAGGAATATTATCTAGCTTTTTCATTCAAGTTTTCATCACGTCACGGTCACGTCCCATAAGCCCTTAGATATGAAATAAAACTAATACAGTTTACTCCTGCTTTAAGACCACTTTTTATACAAATAAATCTTACAGAATGCAAAACCACAGAAACTGCTCCACTGAGTCAGGCTGGAGGCTCAGCAGCCCTAGCACTGCCCCTGTTACAGCAGCTTATGGAAAGGTTTCTTATCCACAGAGTGGATTTCTACAAGAGCATAATGTTGTTTTCCATGTTATCCTCTGCCTTATACTACTAATTTTTAATGGTGTGTTTATCATTTTGACCACTGCTGAAGACTGAGCTGAAGTTTTCAGAAAACTGTCCAGTGTGAGTCACTGAAAGTGATGTCTAGTGGTTCCTCACTGTGTTCATTGCTTAGCATTTGTTAACTCTTCCTTTTGTTTGTACTCCCTGTTGCTGGCCTTGGTTGATTGCAGGTTCCGTGGGACAGGCACCAAGCAGGGTGCTGGACCTGCCTGTGATGCTGCATGATGGCAACTAAATTATTCATTTTTGGTTTTAATCTGTTTGCTGATGAGACTAATTGACTTGATATAAAACATGGTAAAATAATATATTAATGTAATTGCAAAACTGGCCTCTTCTTTCTATAAAGCTGTGATGCTCTCCTCCTAGGGAATGAATATGATGTTTTATTTTGCATGGCAAAGGACGTGGGTGAGATTGCCAGTGTTATGTAATATTAATATAAATAGGGTCAGCTGTATGTAGTCTGTTTTTCTTTTCTATCTTTTTTATTTTGCCTCCTTAGACCTTGTAGTTACCCAGTGATTTTTTTATTACATTATTTATTGTAGCTGCATGATTGATATTGTTTCACTTTGGTTCTTTGCAGCTTCCTGATTCTTTAGTTGTCAAAATGACAAGCACTCAGTGATTAATTAAAGCCTTTATTTTGCTCTGTTATTGTTCATCTTCAGTCAAATCTTGATTCTTACATATTCCAGAAAATAATAAATATTCCCCAAATGCAGGTTTCTAAAATTTAGATCAAGGAATATTTTCATTTATTTTTCATTGTTATTATTTTTATTATATTTAATTTTTTATACACACATTT
>NW_008596688.1:0-49376 GCF_000691845.1 Merops nubicus | reverse complement strand
CGCAGCTGGGGCGGTTTAGCCCGTTCTCGGCCCGCGGCCTGGCCGGGCCTAGCCTAGCCTAGACCGGCCCGGCCCGCGGGTGTCCCTCCTGGCTCCGCTCTTGTGCCTTCCTGGAGCTTCCACCCCTGCTGCCGTGCCGGAATGATTCTGGATAGGAAGGTTCAGGAGGGAGAGTGTGGAGGAGGAGAAAATGTCTTGAAAGAATAAACTGGAAATGAAGAGGTTAATATCTCAGGCCTAGTTTAAAACAGGTTTCAGAGATTAGCTTTTAGTGATGCTTATGAAACTTCACTGATGTTGACTCACTGAAGAAACAAGTACCAGCAGATAATAACATTTTTATTGGTTAATTATTATAAATACCATTCTCTTTTAAATAAAACAAAATACTTTGGTTTTTAGGTCTCAGAGGATGGTGTTTCTTGCAGAGGTGCAAAATCTGACTGGTTGATTATAGCTGCATTTATAATTACAGGCTTAGTCACAATCATAGAGACCTATCAGATGGCATGAAATACACCTCCAAAATAGCGTTTCTTTGTCTATGACAGTAAGACTTTAAAGTTTTAAAAGCATTCAATGTAGCAACCAGATTGATTTGTTTGATTTTTTTTATGTCACAGATCGTACAGACGTCATTCAGTAGGTGACATAATACTGGACACTGCTTTTTTGCTGAAGTTAGGGGTGCATATGTAGTTAAGTGTTTAGAGTGAAAGTAAGTCTAGAAAAGGATGGTAGGATGCAAGTCCCGGATCAGATGGAGTTGCCCTGGGTGGCCAGAAGACCTGTCTGTACCTACTGTAATAAATCTTAAATGATTAAGAAGATAATTTAGTTATTCACAATTTGGTAGTGTCTTCCTTTGGCAGCAAGAATTGCATAACATGGCACATGAGGTTTAATCAGACCTGTGACCTGTGCTCTGGAATCTCCCTCTCTGGGGACAGGAAGGGCTCTGCCAGTCAGGCAAAGAGCAAGTCTGAACTGCTTTTGTGGTATACACAATATACAAATGATGGTAGGTTCTTACTGCTGTTTGAATATGCGTTAGACACTTGGATGGATGAGTAACATCAAAAGTTATCATATGTGGTAAGCAATTTTTCAAGAGTAACTGGAGAGATTTTTTTTCTTCAGGTTCCCTAAATACCAACTGAAGCTGGACTAAAATGTGATTTACTGGTCAGCCTATTGTGTATCGATCTCTTACTGGAGAAATTTTGTAGCTTCCATACTGAACGACTGGAAAGTGGTTACTGATGAGGTCAGCATACTTGATTAAGTGATGCAACAGCCTTGTGTTGTATAACAAATCACCATCTAGACTTGCCAAGAGACTGGCCTGTTAATAGGAATTTCTGTTACATGTTTCATCAGAGTTTTGAGTGCACCACTCCAGACTTGGGCACCTTTTTGAGACAGTATTTTCCAGAACAGTGCTACCCTGAACAGAATAGGCTAAAAGATATCTGGAGCCTAATAGGATTTTTTTGGATATCCCCAACAGCTTATCAGTTCTGTGGCTTTGACTAATAGTAGGCAAACGTTTTGTTGTTGAACCTTGGAAATCTTTTTGTTTTGCAGTATCATTGAGAAGGGGGAAGAAAATTGTGGGCACCTAATTGAAGCTCACAAAGAGTGTATGAGAGCTCTGGGCTTCAAGATATGAATGAGATGAGCAGGACTGTGACTGAGGTGAGTATAGCCTTCAGGACCTCCACCTCTGAAGTGCCCTGGCACCTCAGCTGGTGCCACTGGGAGACCCAGAGGACCATTCATGAGGGCAAAAGTATCTTCCTTAAGAGAAGGAAGGCAAAGTAGTCCTTGCTGATGCTGGAGGAAGTACTGCTGTCCTCGTGGGGGTGGGGAAGCCTTCTGGCAGGACAGACAGCCTGTGTGTGTAGCCCTTAGCAGCACAATAGGGTTCTGCCTCTGCTGTCTTCTGATGGATCCAACTTCAATTTCTAATGCTAGGGCAGGGCAGGGGTTGTTCTTTATGGGATTGTTGCCAGGGTTTTTGTGTTGATTCTTGAACTGTCCCTCAATAACCAGCAGAAATACGTGTTTTGTGAAGCTGCCTTTCCTCTCTTCTAGGTGATGTCTGTGGTGTGACTTCTGGAAAACTGCAAGATAAATTATTTCTGCAAGTTACTTCAAAGAATAAATATAAAAAAAGAATCTATTTATAAAGAATCTGTAATGATAGACTGTGCATCACATCTGTGGCTCTTCCACTGTTAGCTTTTGACCGCTTCTAGAGAAAATATATTTTTTTCCTCTTAATAAAAGTCTGAAAATGACCAATGCTCCTGACTGACTTCTGTTTCTTTTTAAGTAAAGAGAGGACAGTGCCCTTCTCAGGGAAAACAGCGTGCTATACAAGTGGAGAGAATGAGAAAAGCCTGCTGTGCATTGACGTGAGAACACTGGTTACTCTGGAGTTGTGGCTGAGCAGGTGGGCCTTTGGTGGGTTTTTCCTGCGGCTGCAAACTGAGGAGAGGTGCTGGAAACACTGCCCTGTGACTGCTTTCAGCAGAGCCACGCTGAAGCTTGTGGTGCTGTCTGTGACTGTAGGTGTAGCTATGTTTGTGTAAAGATGACCACAGCCTCATTAACTTTTCCTTAGGGTCAGAACTGGATTACCTTGCCCCTGTTGGAATTCTTTCAACTTTTTTTTTAAATAGTTTTGCCTCAGGATTCAAACTTCATTCTTTATAATGAAGAGTTAAGTACTTTCCATATCAAACTCAGGGAGTTCTTCAAGGGAAAGGGACCGAAGGACTGCAGGTATATGTACAGCTCACTTGCCTGAAACAAAAGCTTTTTCCTTTTTTTTTTTCACGACCAGTTTTTGTTGTGTTGGTCTTCTGTTAGGCATGCCTGGGCTTCTGTTTTCTGGCTTTTGTTCTCACCTATAATGGTGGGAAGGTGGTTGTGGCCTTTGGCTACTTCTTAAAATTGGTAGCAGAAAAAGTGCAATTGGTAGTTTCTTGCATGTGGGGCTTTTTTGATTCCATGCCACATTGCTGTGCAGCCCCAACATCAGTCTTCCTTTGGTGAGCTGACTTTGCTTAAGGCGCCATCCCTGATTACTTCCTCTTACTGAGTTTCAGGAATTTAAGATATGAAAGTGTGCTTTATCCTGATTCTTCTCTTGGCTTGATCCTGTTGGAGGGATGGGTGCAGTCATAATCATCTCTCTGCCTCCTGGTCCCTGTATATTCTGAGCTAGCAATGAACTGGTTGTGTACATTTAGGGTGTGACACTTGGTACCATCTCTGCCAAGACTCACAAGTTGTGTCAGGAGAGTTAAACTCTTGCTTCTAGGACTGTTTCATGAAGGTCCTGGAGTCTGAGGAAATGTATTTCCAAATGGTTGCAGGGGACAATCTGAGCTGTTGTACTTGGTTCTATGCTGCTCATCTGCTCTCTTGTCCTGACGTAAGAGTCGTGCCTTCCTTGGCTTCCAGCCTAAGAGAGGGGACGCGGCCGTAGCTCTGGCAAAAAGCATTCAAAGTGACTCCCTCCTGGGTGGGGAGGAGTGCCCGGTGCTCCTCTTGGCCTTTGTTGTTGTCTTGAGGTAGGAACTTGAATAAGGTGATTTATTGTTGAATCAATACTTGTCAGAGCTTGAACTGAAGAGAACGTTGAGAGGTCGATGAGCATCAGCTTTGTGGTAGTGTGTCTGGTCTGGGTGAACTGTGGAAGTGGTGCCACAGAGTAAAAAGCGGGGAAGAGGGTGGCAGTGGTCAAGTGAGAATGTGGCAGTGGTCAGGTGAGAATTTAGGAGTGTTATTTAAGTAGGTCAAGAGGAGAAAAAAGTGCGTCGCCAGACAATTTTACACAAATTCTATGAGCTTAAGAAATGAGACACCTGGGCCTGCAGGAAGGTAAAAGCATGGTAGATACTTTAGACATTTTTTGGAAGGAAGATGATGAGTGGGGTGCGGAACAGGTACAGAAAGGATACCTGCAACTCCATACTTAAAGCACGTTGGATTCCAGTGGGGTGGATTCTAGGTTTGATTTGGGGACTCCGAGGTACAGGCTCTGTGTGAGTAATTGCCAGTGGAGCCGGTGACAGACACTGCCCTGCACAGGGTGGTGGGTGTACCTGTGAGGATGTGGAATGTGGTGGCAGTGGGAATCTTGACTAAACTGTATCACAGTACAACTAGATACAGGACACACCGTCTTCATCCCTTTGTCATTCACTGTGAGATTGGAGCAGGCTTTAGGCCTTTCTCAACAGCTGGAAATTGGACGTGACTTGAAACACCAAGTGGATATTGTGGAGCTACAGGAGCTGTTGGTGTGTAAGTTAATTTGCAGACTAATGCCAGTGATGCACTATATAACAAGTCAAAAAGGAGGTGTCTGATTATGCCCTCTGACTTTAAGCCACCAAAGTCTTAGTGTTCTCAGCACAGGTGATCGGACTCGTTTACAGCTTATGGGGATCAGCAGTGAACCTGTAACCTGCCTGAGGATGGGCAAACCAGCCAGTCGTTTAGCTGCTGTGGGATTTGGGACTGATAATCTCTCAGTGCAGTGCTGCTCTCAAGGACAGAGGATTTATTTGCCAAACATAGTGCAGGCTGCAGCTGGATTCTGGATTGCATCATTGCCTGGGGCTGGATATGAAGTGCTGCTGGTGCTATTCATTGTTAAGTGGGGAAAGAGCAGAGTGCCTGTTTACACACTACCAATTTCAGTGCTGAGAAGCTTGACGTGTCCATTTTTCTTCTTCACAGACTTCTTCTGTTGTAACACCCATGTGCCTTCTGCCAGGGAAGTCTAAACGCTGCTCAGGTATTTTCTATGCAGTTGCCTTCTTGATTCCAAATTGGTTTTGGGCCTCAGTGTCTCCCTTTTAATATTTGTGTGGCTTTCCCCTTGAATCAGTATTGGCTGTTGAACAGTCGTTTTGGATGACGCCCAGCATCCCAGGATGGAAGGTACATATTCAAGTCAAGGCATGACAATAAAATTTCTCTTTGGAAAATTCAGAGCTTTATGCACCATTGCTGGGTGGAAAGCTGAAAGTGCTGTGAAGTTGGTCTGTATAGACACAGTATTCTCAAGGGAGAAAAAAAGATCCTTGAAGTTTTTTTTTGAAAAAAAGAGCCTTCATGGTTTAACCACTTTACAAATCTTGCTTTTAAAAAACTGGGCCTGGAAACACCTGAATTAATCTCTTCAGTGTGTGCTCAGAGATACACCTTTTAAAAGCTTGTATCATTCTCTCTATAATGTCACGTTGAGCCCCAGCAGAAAAGTTGTGTGGTTTCTAATGAGAGCTTTGTGATGTGTCTGCTGTGGGTTTAAAGCTTCCTGGCTGCCTTCTGCAGGGAAGTCACATGCAGTCCTCCTTGCCCGTGGCTCTGGCCCTGGCAGCTCTGGGTCCCTAGCACGTGCATCTGGGGTTACTGCAGCACTGCTGCCTGTGGAAGTTCTCTACACTGTTCTGGAAGATGCCAGAGGAAGCACCTTCTTTGTTCTAATGGGGCATTAACATTGTGTTCAAGAGTATTTTATAGCTTAGGAATTTGCCTACCTGAGGTAAATATTAATAACTTTTAAAAAAAAAATTAATAACTTTTTCTTTGTTGCTGCAAAAGGGTTTTTTTGGTAGTGTGGAAAGACGGGAGAAACTGCAATGTTGCTGCTCAGCATGCTTCCTCTATTGTAGTTCTTCACTGCTATTCACAGCACTTCAGTTTTGTGTCACAGATCTTATTTAAAATATCTTGCTTATAAGTGTTCCAAACCTTGATATCCCAATTACCCATCATGTCTGCCTGTCTTGGAAAGAGGGCCCCCTAAAATACTAATTTTTTTGACAGAGTGCTAAAGGTAGACAAGTTGTTGTTTGGGATCATCTAGCAAGTACATGGCAATGGTATGAAAACCAAAACTTGGCTCCCAAGATTTTTATCGTAATGCTTTGGCTATGAGTTGATTGTTCCCTTTTTGCAGAGGTCAAGAGAAATGAAGTTCTTCATTACCCCATGCCTCTTCCAGCTGAGCCTTGTTCTGCTTCAGTCAGTAGGATTTATTTCTTCACTTAAATATGGGACCATTGGAGACAAGGTTCCCTGTTTCACTTCACCCTTAATGGAAAGCATCTTTCTGAGCAGATCGTACTCACCTCCTGTGCAAAGCTTAATTTGTCTTGTTTCCTTCCCACATGGCAACCTGTCAAGATGGCCCAGCCTTTGCTGCCCTTAGGAGTCGTGCTGCTCCGTGTTGCACGTGGACTAAGCGTCACAGAGGTAGACTGCACTGCCCAAGACCATGGTGAATTCTTTAAGGTCGCCATAAAGCGTTGCTTGAGCCTCGCCCAGTAGACAGTATTATTAGAGCACTATTAGTAGCAGAGGCAATTAGAGTGTCTTTAAGTGAATAGTGCCAATGGGAATGGCATGTTAGGCAGGGCAACTGCAAGCCTGGTCTGAAACATGACCAACCTTGAAACCCTATCTCTACTCCACTGACCCATGCAGGCTGACTTCATAGCGTTGACTGACTGTGCAGGTTGCGTCAATGCCTGAAATGTAGCTGCTTCCTGGCAGTGGGGCAGAGCCTGCCTGCACGCCTGAAAACATGGTACTCAAAGCAGGGCAAAAATTGCATTCATGCATCATTCCAGTAGCTGACCACAAGGGACTGAACTCAGAAGGTCCCTCTCGTCATGCCTGTGTCCTGGGTTACCAGAGTGGAAAGTGTTCATTTTCCTCTTCATGCTAAATGAAGGTCTCAGGGGTTCAACATAGCCGTAAAAAAGTGAGATGTTGTTTCCCAAGGGTTCTTCCTAACAGAGCCTGTTATCTGTGGGGTAGGAGAATCCTCCCTCAACTAGGATTTCCCTGCAAAACATACTTCCAAGTGCTACCTCCCCAAAGTTTTAGGCAAGATAGTATCCTCTTTGTGATAGGTGAAGCTGGGTCCCAAAGGCTCATTTACTCCAGCTTTATCCCTTGCAATCACAACTGTCCACCTGGGCAGAGCTTTACCTCATGCCCCTTGGCCTGAAACACCCCAGGAAACGGAGCTCCCTGGAGCAAGGGCAGCTGTGCTGCAGCGCCTGGAGAGCATTTCTCAGAACCAGCCTCTGCGTTTGCCAAGTTCCTGCCACTGCTACGAGCCACAGCAGGAGAAGGGGGTGACCTTTTTCCTTTTTTGTGCTGGGTGAAAGTCACTCTGTCTCAGGAGTGCGGAGCCCCGCCTGCGGCTGGAGCTGGCCCTGATAAGCCGGTTGTTTTCCCCTCTCCTCTCCCCTCCGCGCTGTGCCGGGCTTATCTGGGCGCCTGAGTTATGTTAAGTAGCGGGTGCGTGCTTGCTCTCTGTTCTCCTCGCTGCTTTTGCTCCTTGGATTTCAATTCCAAACATGGTTATCCCTTTGGGGTCTCTCTCGTTCTGCTGCCAAGAGATACACATTCCACACTCCGCTCCAGCTCCCTCCGCTGCTGGCGCTATTTCCATTTGCCGGCGGGCAGGCGAGAGAGGCACGGCAACGGGATCACTGTCCTGCCTGCGACTTTTCCAGCTAATGGCCTCTACTCTGTCTTTGACTGAGCTCTTCTGGCCTCCTATTTGCCAACTCCTCTTCTCACCAGTGTGGCTAAGGAGGGGACCAGCCACCAGTTTGTGAGCCACAAAGAGGAGAAACGAGCCCTGTGGGGATTTTTGGGTGCAAAGACATTTGGCGGTGCTTTAATATGTCGCTCTGAAGCACACTGCTGCGGGACCGGCTGACACTCAAGAGGAGGAGGAGGAGAAACAGCTACCCAGCAGCTCTGGTTTCAGACCTCTGCAGCACCCTTTGTGTATGACAATTCATTTTGAGTGCAGGACGGCCAGGGAGGGTGGGAAGTGGGGAAGGATGAGTGCGAGCAGCCTCTCTTGGGACCAGGCTGTTCTTCAGCCACCGGTGTGTGATGCCTGGAAGGAGATTATGGAGGGAGCAGCCTACCAGCTGGCCAGCTGCATCGTCCTTCTGGGTTACATGGGGGGAAGTGGCATCTTTGGGTACCTCTATATCTTTGGCTTCCTGGCCCCAGGCTACTTCTGCTATGCTCTGTGGGGCTGGCTGAGCGCCTGCGGGCTGGATATCTTCATATGGAACATGCTGCTCGTCCTCATCTGCTTGCTTCAGCTGGCTCACCTGGCTTACCGGCTCCGCAGAGACACCATCCCGGAAGAGTTTGACCTCCTCTACAAGACCATGTACCTGCCCTTGCAGGTGCCCCTGGATGTCTACAAAGAAATCATGAAGTGCTGCGAAGAACAAGTCCAGTCGCTAGTCAGAGACCAGAATTATGCAGTGGAGGGCAAGACGCCCATTGACCGCCTCTCGTTGCTGCTGTCGGGCAGGTAAAGCCTCTCCTCTGTCTGAGCAAAGTCTGACAGCAGAATGCTGTGCCTTATTGTTGTGTTTTCTCCCCCTGTAGAAACTGGGGTGGGGATGGTTTGCTTCCTTTGAAAGCACTTTGAGATATGCATCTGTTTGTTGGGATGGGGGTAATTTGCTTTTGGGGGTTGTTTTTGTTTTCTTTTGTTTTTCTAAATTAGAGTATTTCAGGGAATGGTTTGCAGAATCAAGCTGTGTGCAATGAATCAGCCAGGTCAGCCTTGCCTGTGATACTGATGATTGTCACTTTAAAGTGATCTTATTTCTGATGAAGGCAGACGGGCCATTGAGAGAGTGTTTCTCAAGGCAAGAAGGCGGTGTGTCTGGACCTGCAGTTTCTGGGGGTACCAGACACACCTCTGTCATGTGAATGGCTGTGCACTGAGTACGACGAGTCCTCACTTCACCTGCTCCCTCTGGCCAGCAGTGTTCAGGGAGAGGTTGCACCCATGTTCCAAACGCCTCAGCCCTCAGGGCTCTGAAATTTTTCACCTTGAGGGTCATTTCATCAAAAGAGCCAGCACTCTCCTGTGATGCGTCCCACCTCATCAGGCCTCTTTCTTTCTCTGTGCCGTCATGCATTCATGATGTTCCTTCCTCTGCACCACCAAGGAGGACCTCGGGGACCTCTAGATAGTTCCACTGATTGCCTGGCAAGCCATGCAAATTTGATTATTGAGTGAGCTGTGCTGATAAAGTACTGGCATTTGTTCACCTGAGATCCTGTGTCATGCCTTTGTGAACATACCATTTTTAAATGATTTTCAAAATCCAAAAGCAAAAGAGTAATGATATTGGCTTCCCAGCTGCTGCCAGGCACTTGGCACTAATGTCTAGTGAGAGTAGGAAAGGAAGGAGATTTGTAAATGGGAGCAGTGCTGAGCTGTAGGAGGTGTGTCTCACAAGGATTTTCCTTTGAGAGGACAAACTCAGCATCCCCTGGATCTTGTCTTCCATCCTCTCTGGTGAGGGGCTGTGTCAAGATGAAGGACTGTCCTTCCTTTGTTTGGTGTTTGTCCCTTTTCTAGGATGTGTTAAGAGCATCCTGAGACCACTGACCAATGCTGAATGGCAAAGCAGTGGGAGGACATGGGGTATGTGTGTTTCCATTAGGTGTCTCTCCTTACCAAAGGTCTGTGCTGAGCAGCTCACTTTGAAGTTTACCATATCTGCAAGTAATGTTTGTGGGGAAGAGTCTGTGCTGCCTTGCCCTGCATGGCATAATCTGATGCTGCTCTGTCAGCATGGAGGTGCTGCAACAGCTAGTAAGCTGGTGCTGGTGGGGTAGTTGTTCTGCTCCCTTTTGCAGTAGGAAGTGCACATCTTGACCGGTATAGGATGCTCTGTGGAGAGGGGACTGGATTTGCATTTCCTGGTACCCACTCTGTTGCCTTGTGAGGGCCGTGCTGACCCAGCAGAGCACTGCTACTATTATGGTGTCCCCTCTTAAACTGAACAATAACAAGACAAGGGAGACTTGGAAATGCTGAATGTGCCTGGGTCATGAAACCTGCCTTGTGATCCTTCACCCTTCCAGGCCATGCTCCCAGGTTACTGAAAGCCAATGGTGAACTGAACCTTGTAACTCCTGAGAGCAAGAAATGCCTTTGTGCATCATACAAAGGGGGAATATGGCAACAGGGAGGCAAAAGGACCCAAATCTGGAGGAGCAGAGTGACAAATAGAGCTCCAGAATGCTCTGTCATTGCCCTAGTCCTGTGCAGCCCTCCTCCTCTGCTCTCATCGCTGAGCTGGGTGAGCGTTTGACCTTGACATTGGGAGGCAATTGTAGCAAACCTAGGGGAAATGGATGCTTGGGAGGCCAAGAGAAATTGAATGGTAATATGCAGCGAACTATAAGCTTACAGCATGATGTGTCAGGAATGATGGCCAATGTGATTTTTGGGGAGTTCTAGGTGTAACAGCTTCCCAGCATTGAGGCGGGGAAAGCCTTCGTGCAACCCTGGGGACACAAAGAAGATGCAAGTACAAAGAGCCATAGACTGGCTTAGAAGTTCCTGAAAAGCAGCAGCAGTCGTGTGGGCTGAGAAGTTCTGGGTTAGGACCAAGCATTGCACCTGTGAGGGCTGGCTTTGTAGCAGGCAACAGAAAACACATGGAATATGGGGAAAGTGGCAGCAAATACCATTTCCCACAGAGAAAGGAGAGACAACCGCATGGACTGGAGTGTCTGCAGCTGTCCCAGAGAGGGTGTAGGAGACACCTGAGATGAGAAGTCCTTTCTTCCTTGGTAGGATAAGCTGCCTGCATGTTGTGTGAGCTGATCAGGGTTGTGTGACATCCGTTTTGTGACCTAAGCCTCTGCATCTCACCTGTCCTCTCTGCAGGGTCCGAGTGAGCCAGGACGGACAATTCCTTCACTACGTATTTCCATACCAGTTCCTGGACTCTCCGGAATGGGAGTCACTGCGACCCTCTGAGGAAGGAACTTTCCAGGTAACCCTGTACAGCCCCACAGCAGCCCGGCTTCACTCCCTGCTGCTTTGTTGTATTTCTGAAAAGGGGACGGAGGGGGCTTATTATGCCATTCAAACCTAACCAGGAATACTCTCCTCCCCTTCCTGGTGCTTTAGCCAGCACAGGAGGCTGTGATCAGCTGTGTTATCCTTTTTCTGTCTTTCTCTGAAGACCTCATTGCATGCTCTTACTATCAGCTGATGGCAGGGAGTGTGGAGCATGGTGCTCTTTCCAATTTAGCAGGGAGACAAGGCATGGGATTGCTGGCTGTCTTCCATTTGAGTGTTCCCTGGTACCTGTAAGGATGCATATTCCCTGCACGCTGCTAGGAGGGTGCATTGTTCCAGTATCAGGGTGGCAGCTGTGGCAATACGCAGCAGTGATGGAAATCCATAAATAACCTGCTCCTCACAGAAGTTTCTGATGGTGATGTGTTTGGGGTGGAGAAGCAGAAAGGATGATTCACACCCGAATATGGTTCTTTCTGAGTAAAAGAATCCCTTACTGAGAGGCCAGACCAATTCTTACTTGCAGCAACCGAAAGGATTTTGCTCTTGCTGTCAACACCCCATAGCATTTGTTTGGCTTTCCTTCTAGGAGAGATTATTTAAGCACACATCTCTCTGCCTTTAACTCACATCCGAGGACAGGCTGATCCCTGTCAGGATGTCAAACTAGGATCAGTTAGGGCATACAAGGAGAGATTTTTCTATTCCCTTGGGAGGGACAGTCATGAAGGAGTGATGATGCTGATCTTGTGAGGGCTGCCATGTTCAGACTTGGCTTAACCATGGCAGTTCTCCAAATCTGCTTTCCTTGGGTCTGAATCTGGCCCATGTGTGAAAGGGTGGTTGCTCCTGAAAGCTATGCCATCACCAGTGATTACCCTCTTGTAAGAGGAACGTTTGCAGGACATGGCTGACTGTGTGACTGTGGCACAGGGCCACATCTCGTGAGGAGAAACAAGGATGTCAAGCCAATGTAACGGGGTGGAGAGGGCAACAACAGCATGGCTGTGCTAGGGGTGTGGGTTTCTCATGTTTTGCACAGGATTTCATTCCTGCAGCAGATTGCTGCTAGCTCCTAGACTGTATTTGCCTAAAAGTTGAGCAGAAAGAAGGACAGCTGCCTGGTGCTCCTGGAAGGGCAGTGGCCAGCTGGGTGGCATGCAACCTGCAAAGATGTCTGCAGTGTTTTCTGAGCTAACTTCTGTGGAACTGAGAGCTCCCAGACTTCCTTTATCTGTGGTGTGTGAGACAGCTTGGGAGCAAGCAGGTACCAGGCTGCACCAGCCCTGCCAGCACCACACTCTTGGCCTCTCTTCTGCTCTGTGAGACAGGGCTGGTCATGGAGGTCAGCTGCATCTGGCACCATCAAGGGGAGGCAGAGTCCTAGGTGGGGAAAGGCTGCAGCCAGGTGCTGGAAATGCTTAAAACCTGTGTCTGCTTACTGAGAAGCATGAAGAAGTAGCAGCCCGTGTGAGTCCAGCATTCAGCAGGTGAGACTTGACCAGCCCCTGTTGCTGGCAGGCCATTACTTTTGGTGATCCTGCTTGGTCATGGTGATGTGCTGCTTTTGGCAGGTGTTTAACCCACTAGTCCCTCTTACCTGAGTAGTTAATAAAACCCTGTGACATATCTCACCTTACTCCTAGAATCACAATCATTTGATTAAAAAAGTGCATGTTTGGCTCTGGGACTTTGCTGGAGGAGGGCATGAAAGGTTTTTCTTGCTCAGGTTTTCCTTACAGCTTTCTGGATTGAGCAGTTTGAATCTTGAGCCCACTGAAAAATGGCAGAAGTGCAATTCAGTCTACAAGGAGAGCTGTTTTCCTTGAGCTCGCTGCTTTGGCTGTGTCTTCTTCCCACAGGACTGGTGGTATCCAGAGCCTGAAGGAGTTGGGTTTCAGGGCTGGCACTTTCCCTCAGAAGGCTGAATTATGGTCTCTGCCGATGCCAGAGCACTTGTGTCAAAGGGATTCACGAGTGAAATCTGTCTTGCTGCCCTGCAAGGAGACAGGTCTTCTTATCATATCTCACTTAATCCTTCATGAGAAGCAGAGGCTTTCGATCCTGTGCCAGAAGTTGGTTAGGAAAATGAGATTCTGCTCATTTCCCTTTCCGTGTGACCCTTCCTCTTGTTTGCCTCAGCCTGGGGAAGTTCTCAGGTTTTATTGCCTATATTTCTTTCACAAGGCAGCTGCTTGCATGGCAGTGGCATTAAATATCAAACCCAAGGACACACACATGCAGCCAGACTGTGTTCAGCTTCCCAGTGGCCCTCTGCCATTGTGGCTGGCCAAGGAGACTCCTGGATATAGAGTGAAAGGGAGCCCCCGGGATATTTTGGCTCCGGCACTTGTTCGCATGCTGGTGTCTCCATTACACTCGGATGTTCTTTGGCTCGAGGCAGTTTGACCCTTCCTGTATTCCTTATCTTTATTATTGTTTAATATTTATTATTCTGTTATTATATTATTATTATTTTACAATAGACTCTCATGTATTATATAATGTTTTTTATTATTAAGTCTGGTCTTACAGCTAGGGGGAAAAATGGTTCTGTTCACATTGGCAAAACCCAAAGCAAAATGAAATGTTGTCTGAAATCAACCCAATAACACCTGAAGTGAGTTCCCTACCTACACACAATCCCCTTTTATTTCCTCTCTTGCTGAGCTGTGCTGCACAGCCTTCAAGGCCATTCAGCCCTATGGTGCTCAGCAGAGCTGGCAAGTCAGGATGTCCCTCTGGCACCAGGTGACCAGGCAAGCCTTCCAGGTAGCCCTTCCTGCACCCAGGGACTTCCTGCAGCAGGGGTTGTGCAACCCAGCAGCAGGATGGGCTGGCAGCTTGCTGCAGAGCTACCCACTGGCAGCCTGGACTGGCTGGGCATGCAGAAATGCCCCCCTCTGTAACATTTCTGTAGAAGGATAAGGGATGCCTGTGCTTCCCTTTCATTTCAACTTCATCACTTAGTTGTCAACAGGGAGCATCATCTGAAAGTGAGAGATGTAGCAGTAGCCAGCCGTGTGGCCAGGTTAAGCAAGGGCATGCCACTAACTGCATAGGAAAACCTGGTCTCCAGCTCCTTGGGGAAAGAAAACAGAGGTGGGTAAGGATTTATCCAATTGTTCACCTTGGATGATCTGGTCAAAGTGGCTGGGGGCCTTCACTGGAGAGAAGCATGTAACCCCAAGGTGAGTGACCCCTACGCAGGCAGTGGGGCTTACTCTGCTCCCTCCCTGCCCCACAGGTCACACTGACAGCTGAGACTGACTGCAGCTTCATCACCTGGCCAAGGAAGAAGCTGTATCTCCTCCTGAGGAAGGACCGCTACATTGCCCGGCTCTTCTCCTCCCACCTGGGCTACGACATCTCAGAGAAGCTCTACTCTCTCAATGAGAAGCTCTTTGCCAAGTTTGGCCATCGCTTCGACATCCGTTTGCCCAGCCTGTACCACGTCCTCGGGCCAGCCTCCTCCGAGGGGGAGTCAGAGGACTGTGAGGAGCCATTGCCTGCCTTGGGCCAAGCTGATGCCTCTGAGCCCCCTCCACAGCCACCACCACCACCACCGTCAGCTCCACGTCCCCGGGCATCCCGGCCTGACAGTGACCTGCTGGGTGAGGACTCCACAAGTCTTGTCTTGGAAGATTTTGCTGAGTTGCCGGGGTCTTTTATGGACTATGTGAGCGAAGGGGAGTATATGAAGTGAGGGCACTCCTGGCACGGGCACGCCTCACCCTGTGTGGGACCCCCGCGTAAGTACCTGCTCGTGGAAGCAAGTCCTTCCATTGATGCAACTGCCCAGGCAGAGCAGCAGCCCCCAGCCTCTCACCCTCAGTTACCATGGGTTTGTTCCCTCAAAGTAGATTTTTGTTTCCTGCTGCCCCTAGAAATGTTGGGAGGTAAGCTTGAGCTGTGTGATTTTCTTAAGGAAAAGCAGCAGGGAAGAGACTTGACTCCAGGCACCAGCCACACTGTGGGGTGGAAGGGCTGGTAACCTGGCTGCAGGAAGCTCTTCCCTGCCCTGTCCTCTCTCCATCCCTCAGGAGAGGCAGAGAAACTGAGACAACATCCAGGCTGGTGGATGGTTCATAAGAGCCTGCAGACACCCCACAGGGCTCAGCCTCACTTGCCCTGAGGTAGAGCTGTGCCTCTAGGTACTCCAGTGTTGAGTCGAGGAAGATGTCTGCAGATGAGAGAGCAGACAACCCAGGAGCTGTTGATGGGTAGAAACAGCTCCAGGGCTTACAGTGAATTGATAGTGAGGAGCTGCTGTACACCCTGCAAGTGCTCAGTCTGGGCAGGGGGATCATGCTCAGAGTCCTTCCTTCCCCTGCCCACCGCAGCTCATCCCAGCATTTGCTCTGTCCTTGTTCGTGCCGGGCTTCAACTCAGCCAGATCAGCGAAGTATTGAAAAGACTGCCCTGTGTGCTATAGCTCTTGCCTCCAGTCACTCTGGGTTAACGTGCCTGAAACTGCTTTCTGGTGAGAAGGAATGAGATGCTCTCTCCCAAAATGCCATCTCCTGATTCTGCAAGGGAAGATTTCCCGAGCCTGGTGGACGTTGGGGCAGAGGAGCAATGCAGGCGAACAGAAATAGACAGGAGGGTGGCTCATGCTTGAAATTCAGATCCAAGTGGCCAGGAGAGAAATTCCACTCTGAGCTACTTTTAGCCAGCCACTGCACGCCAGCTGCTGCACACCAGCTGCTGCACACCAGCTGCAGATCACAATCCCTGCCACTGCCCCATTATAGCTGCTTTCTGGCATGCAGCTGCCAGGCACCAAGCCTGGCACTGGGATTTCTGTCCTAGAAGCTCCCACTGCGTCTGTCCCAGTTGGGTCTGTATGGCAAGGAGGAAGTTGCATGGCTGGGCTGCAGCTGGGAAGACTGCCTTCCAGCAGGCATCCTTGAACACAGTGCACCATCTGGTCTTCCCTGAGCCTGCTTAGGTCTGCGTCTGGGCTTCAAATGCTTGGACAGAGGACTCGCTGTCAAGGAGCGTGAGGCAGGACACGCTGACTTATGGTATGAGCCTTGAGAAGTCTGCAGTAATCTGCCCTACCCTGCAGTGCTTGTGCACAAGCCTCACCACTGTGATGGCAAGTGGACTGTCCCTCCTCAGTGCTCTACATGAAAAGGCTATCTGGGTCAGACATCACTTGCTATTTGCTATCTGGTGGAAGAGGCTTTTTTCACTGTTTCATCCAGTGGCTGTTCTTAGCTTTTGAAAACAGTGGAACTGGAAGCTCTTCCTGTTTGGTACAGTTTGAGTTGAGTCTCGTGCCTGTTTCTGTACTGCTTCCATGCCTCCAAACTTAAAATCTGGGATATGAAGAAACTGGCCAGGGAAGGAATGGGTGTATTTGGTTTTGCTTGAATCAGATAACAAGTCAGCAAAGGTTTTGCTTTGTTGTTTTGTTTGTTGCTTTTTTTAAAAAAAAAAAAATAAAAAAAGGGCAGCACAGAGAGAAAAGGAAAAAAAATCCTCATTTGTTTTCTAGCTTGTGATCTGAGGCAGGTCTGCCATGGCCCAGGGAAAGCAATTTCATAACTTTTCCCTTGGAAGTGGTGAAAACATCCATAGTAATCAAGGAAATTCCCTGCAGTGGCATTGTTCAAAGTAAGGACAGCTTCGGTTCCAGAGGTCAGGGCTCCCCTGGGGCTTTCCCCTGGTCTCTGCTCTCATCCCCTTCCCCAGCAACTTCCAACGTGGGAAATCCCCATGCTGAAGTGCTTCCATGAATCATGTTCCTCTTCATTTTCTGTCGCTATAACGGCCACCTTGCAGTACCACAGTACAGGAGGGTAATTCTTGAATGCCCAAAGTGCTACAAAGATTGCGCAGAAGAAAATATTCCTGGGAGAGATATTGGCCTACTGTAATTATCATCTAGTTCCTTAGAAGAGTTTCTAGTCTGCTTAGGAGAAAGAGAAACTGTGACATCCCACTGATGAGCACATTCTCTCTCTGAGGAGGAGGGATATTTCAATAACTGACAGGCTGCCTGCTTAAAGGAGGCAGGTTCAAAGGTTCTATTCAGAACTTGCTTTAACAGTGTACTGCTGAATTGCTCAGTGCTCCATAGCAAATTAAGCTTGATTTCTGGCATGAAAATTCAAACAACCAAAGGCCACCTGCTTTTTCCCCTTTTCATATCACATTTGTTCTAGTTTGTTGCTCTCAAGTGCTTGCAAGATGTGAAATTATTGCTATGTGAGTTTGTACAGTTACATCTTGGGACTGGCTTCCTACTGGGTGAGAGGATGGATGGATGGATGGATGGATGGATGCTTGATGGCCTGTAGTTTGGTATCTTGGTTAGTAGGAATTGTTTTACATCTGCTTTGAGGGTAAAATCCAGGTAGCTATGGGCTTTGTTCACCAATATTACAGAAGATGCTTGGGGTGTGTGTGTTGTTTTTGCTGTCCCAGGATGGGTGGGTAGGACATTTTCTGATTTATCACATGTTGAAGAATTACATAATTTTGCTAGATTATGGCAATAATGCTAATTTAGGTGAGGAGGGAGGAAGGACAGGTAATGGTGGGCTCCATGAGGTTTATGTCTTCAAAAAGTTTGGAAGTCAGATTTATTCCTGTGATAATAATGGTGCTCTCTTTCTTTCTTTCTCTCTCTCTCCCCTCCCTGTGTTGTCGTCTCGTACCCTCCCACCCCCTTTTCATTCCTCCTCCACTGCTTTCCTTCTGCAGCTCCTGGAAACCTTCTCCGGAGTTCTCCACACCCTCTCTGCAAAGGACGAGCCCCTCTGGCTCCCACTCAGACCCCTGAACTCTAGGGAACAACAGGCTGGTTTGATCCTGAAGCCCCCCTGAGGGAGCATATGCTCCCACAGGTTTCTGACCAGAGAGACACTCTTTAGCACGCACTGAGACGTCTGCCTGCAGACACGTACGCTCAGGAGCACGTGAAGCACACGCGTGAGACTGCGGTGTGACACTCCAGCACCTCCCACCCCACAGTTGTTCACCAGAGCTGCCTCCCCAGCATGCTTCCATGGTTGGTTTTCTAGTCCTGCCTCTCTGAGGCGTGTCGGCAGCTCTGATCCCGAGGAACACTGATGTTGCTGGAAGTGATACCAGCCTGCTCACAGAATCTGTGTTCCCTTTGATTTAATGATTCTCATTAAAGTCAGAGATGAAACTACCGTTGTTTGAGGATTTGGAGATGGAGATAACAGTGTTTGAAAGGCTTGAGGTGATCTCGAGGCATGGAGGGGGAAAGAGGGGAAAATGGGTTGCCTGGTGGCTTGGGTAATGAGTTTGCAATGGAGACCATGATATGGAGATTTGATATCACGCCTCTCGCTGGGCATCCACTCTAGTAAGACCAGAAATAATTTTTCCAGGGGTTAGGATTTATCGTTGATGACAAGCACCACTTCTTAAAGAAGTTACTGACTTCTGGTGAAGGGTTGCTTGTTTGAGTTGATTAACTTGGAATAAGAAGAAATGGGAAGAATTGGGACTGGGACAGGTCTAAGCAACAACGACAGCCTGAAAGGCCTCTTCCAAGTTCAGCTGCGGTGGGCTTTGGCTCATGAGCTTCCCCAGCCATGTCCTCTGTCAGGCAGTTGGAGGTGGCAGTACCAATGGAGGAGTCCTCTGTCCCACAGAGCCTCATGCAGCCAAGCTGGGTGTAAGGATAGAATCATCTCCAGGGCAGATATCCATGGAAGGAGTGAGGAGCATCAGTCCCTCCATCAGCATGCACAGGGCAGGGTGTTCTTCAGTGCCTCTTGGCACAGACACGCAGGGGCACGAGTGTGGGGCTGGCTTTGTGTCAGCCCTGGGCTGGTGGAGGCAGCCCTACCTGCCTTGTTCTGTTCTTGTGGGCTGTGGCCCAGGAACCAGTTTGTCCTGTCTTGCTGGGCGAGGTCTGCACCCTTGGTGTCTGGCCCTCTTGCTGAGGTCTGGAGAGGCCTCTGAAATGGTGGGTATGTGGGATACGTGGCATACCGCAGCTCCTCACACTGCTTGCCTTTGCTGTCACCCCAGGGCAGGAGGATGGGGCTGCCCAACGCTTGGGGTTCATCCTGCTGGTGGTTGTCACCATGCTTTGTTCCTACATTCTTGCTTCATTCTGACCCTGTTGCCCTTCACAGCTAGGAAATGTCTCCAGCAAGTTAACATGAGAGCTGTTGGGGTCCCTCCTGCAAAGGAACTGAAATGCACAATGAAACTGTTCATCTGCCTGAAGTAGTGGATCAGGCTGGGCTGAATTACACTCTGCCCTTCACAGGTGCCTACTGAGGTTATAGTCCAGTCTTCAACAAGAAGCTCCCTGGAAACTCTTCAGTCACGGCACCAACTAACCTGGATCTCTGTCAGGTTGTCAGAGCCCAGCTCTAACTCTCTCCTGACTATGCTAGAGATGGTGTTTGTTAGCTGGGCCTCCAAACAGCCACAAGGCAGGGCCCAAAATGTTGGACATGAGCTAAAAGCAGGAGGTAACTCTGCAGTCCCACTGTCTAGTGGAGCAGTAATGACAGCTCATGACAAAAGACTGAGGCTTCCTCATGGCAGAAATGCCTTTAGTGTGTCCCTCTCTCCTTACCATGGTGTTCCTGGTGCACTTCTCTATCACTCAGTGAAACCAAGCCAGGCAGCGAGATAAGTGATCACTAGAAAATGTGGTTTGGGGACAGAAGTGGTGAAAGACTTGTCTTCTCTTTAACTGCATCTGTATCAAGTTGGTGGAAAAGGCATGAATGGGTGAGGGCTGTTTTTATGTATGTATGTCTCACAGTGTAATCTTTCACCAGTTCTTTCCAGACCTCGTCTGCTTTTCCAGGTCTGAAAGGGTGTGCTGAGTTCCTGTGACTAATCTGTGCTAGGTGGCCCTGTAGCTATGATGCTGCATCCTCCTCCTATTACCTTCTATTCTGAGCAGTTGGTCAAACCAGTGCAAAACTGGATGCAGGAGCACTGCTCTGGTCCTGGTGTCTGTTTCACTTCATGTGAGCTTCAAAGAGAACAAGCCAGCACCCAAAAGTGCTGCTTCAGGCCTGTGCAGGAAGGAGATCCATTCGGATGACTTAGCAGGAGTGCTGACATGAAATTAATAGGGTCTCACTCTGCAAGTGTCTTGTAGCTGGGACTTGTGAGTCTCCCATTGGAGTGATGGCTAAGAATGACTCCTTCCTGTGCTAAAGCCAAACCACTCCATTTCCCCTTGCTGAGGAAACATAATACCTCTTGCCTTTAATATGAAGATCTCAAGACACTTTAATATAAACCACAAATGACTCATCCTGATAATTCTGCTGTAGGAAGAGGATATTATCTCCTCCTCCTTTCATACAGATCCAAACCTCGAGATTAAATGACTTGCCTGTCTCACTTTCAGAGGTGGGTATAGAACCCATGAGCTAGAAGTCCCAATCCAGTCTTTTAACTGAGAGGTCTTGCTGTAGCCAGTCAACCTTGTACTCACCCATAGGCCGCACACTTCTTTTCCTAGCACAGGAGGTAAAGAACTCATCTGGTTTTATGGGGAAAGTGTCATCCTTGAGCAGAGAGCAGCGATAGGTTTAGGGCTCCTTTCCAATTTTGTGTGTGCCTGCATGCTCCAAAGGCAGTGCTAGGCACAAGCAGCAGGCAGCTCATAGGAGATGTCCGTGTTGCTGAGGAGAGTGAGGTTCCAGGGCAGGCATGACATTGTGAGAGGATGGGAAGAGCACAGGGCAGTGAGGCCGGGCATTGGCAGGTCTGCTGATGACAAGCAAGCTGCTGATGGACCTTGTGCTGCTTTGCAAGGCTATGATGAATAGAGTGCTGTGCCCTGGCTGGGCTGAATTGGCTGGAGGAGTGCCTATGGGGTTGTGTCCTTCACCCTTCCACCACCCTCTTCTAGCAGTACCCTGGTTGCTCTGCGTGCACCCAGTTTGGCAATGAGAGCATAGCTGTGAACCTGTGCAACTTTACAGCTTTCTACCTCCAACACAACCAAGTCCAGTGCTTCCAGGGGTGCAGGTTAGCACACCTTTAAGGCAATGTGCGATGCTGTCCCATTCAGAAGTGATAAAAAGCCATGTCTCTGCACATCCATCCCAGCTTTGGAGGGCTTTGCTCTGCAAAGCACACTAGTAAGGAACAAGTCCTTATGCTCAAGGGAGTTACTGGTATTTACATAGGAATGTCTCTTTTTTCCCCTCTCTGGGTCTACTGGATATATTTTTACTGCCTTGTCCTCCAGTCTCCTTACTGCCCATCAGAACAGAATTTGAATGTAAGCCCAGTTTGCCTTCTGGTTTTCCTTGTTTTGGAGCATCCACTAGCTTGCTTCAGCCTGAAGCCAGCATAAGAGTCAGCTCAGAAGCAATGTGGAAGAGTTTAATGCACCAGTACAGACCTAGCTATTTTGCCATGCCTGCAAGAACTTTGGATCTCTGAAACTTCTGGCAAGAATGCTCTATTATGGAGAAGACTGTTACCTCTCTCAGGATGGGAAGGACTTGGCTGCTTCTACTCTGGGTAAGGTAATTGTGGCTGAAGGCTTATACTCTGCAATGCCTGGCTTAGAAAGTGCCAGAATGGTTCTCTTTGGCCTAAATGTTTTAGAAACCAGTGCAGTATAAAAAGCAGGAATATATTACTGGTCTTCTGTTGTCTCAGCCTGAAAAATGTTCTTTCATTTTTCAGGTGGGAGCCCACTGTAGACAGTGAGAAAATGGAGAGAGCAAGTGGGGACAAAAGGAATAAATCCTGGTTAGTAGAAGCTTTCGCCATGGCTTGTGACTGAAGTGTTTTCAAGGTGATGCGAGTCACAGCCATTTTCCTTCCATGGCTCACTTCTATCCTGGAGAGAGAATTGTGGAAAACTCCTAGAAAACTACTTTGGTAGTTTTCCTCTCTCACAGGTAGAAAATTATTTACATCATAGGGACACAGAAGTGATGGGAGAGACCTTTTTACATATTTTTCTAAACAGGAGAGACAACGCATTGTTTCAAACCACAGGCTACATCCACAGGCTCAGTGGATCCCTGTAAGATATTCCTGTGACTTACTTGCTGTCGAGAGGCAGAGAGGCTGCACAGAACTTGCCGACAATGGATGATTCATCCTTCCTCCAAAACTGGTTCTTGGGGAGATACTTCAGTGTCACACTGTTTACCTGACAGAGGGGAACTCTGTGAGCCAGCAGCCGTTTGCCCATCTCCTGGTGCTTAGGTCTGCAAGGCAGGGTGAGAGACATGAAAGAGGAGATGTGTTGAAATACTGAAGGAATCTGGGGTGTTATCATGAAACCCTCACATGATAAAATGGAGTGAGAAGACTCATCTGTCAAAACAGGGCATTGCAAGAGAGTCTTACTGGCTGTCTCTTCATGTTTTATGTCTGTAGTCAGGAATGTTTCTCTATAAACATCCTTTCTTCCATCACAGAATTACAACAACTCTTCTTGCTGTTGCATATAGATTGAAACACTGCCCAGATTGCTACAGAGAGGTAAGTGGTAGATAAGGTCAATATCTATGAAATCGTGAATGGCATTCATAGGCATTGGTTGTTCATAATTTCTTCCAGTACATCAACTAGGGGTCACTAAAGAAAGCTAAGATGTGGCAGGCTCAAATATATTGCACGTGACACAGATTACAAACCCTGTTAAGCTATTAAAATCATTGCTGTGGCATGTTGTGGATGCTAGAAAGTTTATATGACTGTACAAGTCATGGGAGGGGGACAGGAGAAGGTTGTGGAAGACAAAAGCTAATAAGGACAAAGATCTCACCTTTGGCTCTGGAAGTCCCTGAGATGTAATTAATCAGACCCTGGGAAATTATTTGGGGAAGTATTGCTACATACTTACACTGCCTTTTCTCTAATATTCTTTCCTAGGCATTTGCTTTTGACCGTACTGAAAGTGGGATGCTTGGATTGGATAGTGGGACATTTGTCTGTCCCAGCCCTCTTACCCAGGTAACCTAAACTGAGAAATGACAGGGGTTTTGTAAATAGCCAATGATCAGAGCCCAGGTGATTGTGTGCTATGAAAGTGTGCTGCCCAGCCATTCTATGTAGGTGGGCCACCTCCCTTCTGGGGAGTCCCTCCAATAGGCCTTCTTATGATCTGCTTAGCACCTCTAAGAGCCTGGCAATCATTGGTTTCCTTGTGCTCATGAAGAAGATGTGTGTAGATGACTCTGCAATCCCAAGAGCATCTGGGCAACTTGATGATAGAGAAAGGGGAGAGGTGACAAAAGGGTCAGGAAAAGCCTACAATTCTGCTCAGCAAAGTAGCTCCCAGGAACAGGCTGACAGCTGCAGTCAGCTTTCTCCTAGGCCAGGGTGGCCCACCCAAACCAGTACATCCAGTCCCTCCCCTAGACTGCAGTGGTAGCTTTGGTGGTTTTGTGTGTCTGTGTCTGGTTTGAAGCTGCCAAAACCAGGAAGCATCATGAAATTGTGGCTATAAAGGTGAACAATGGTTATCAAATGGAAAACAAAGAGGGGAGGCCATATCTCCATTTCACATTGTCCATGGGCAATGAAGAAAGTAATTCCTGGGACTGACATTTGGTCCAACCCTGTACAACCTTTGGATGGGTGTAGGACTCTTGGCTGGCTTCAGAAGTACGTTTTCTTGGATATGGGGGATGATGTTGTGTGATGTGCAAGCAATTGCAATGTAGCTGGGAAACGTGCTGTGTGACAAGCTCCTTTCTCTATTGGCCCCATGGCAGCTGTGGGGCTTGTGACATCTCTCCTGGGGGACTCAGCAATGTGTAGGGTAACAGTGTCCTGAGCAGTGAGACTGGGAGAGGAGAAGAGAAGCCCACATAGGGCAAGACACAGCCATGCGAGTGACTTGCTGAAGGTATGAGACAGCCCAGCTTCCCAAGTCGCTGTGTGCTCCTGGGGAACTTCAGGATGACCTGCCTATCAAATCATCTGAAATAAATCAGGGATCAATCAGTGCCTTAACTGCAATGTGAGAATCTATGTTTAGAAACCCATTTGACATGCTGAGCTTGTCTGCATTGGTGGGCTGGGCTTTGCCTAGCATGGGGAAGTTTCTTTGCTCTTTGCTAGTGTGAACTGAAAGGGATATCTTCAATTTTATGCTTTCAGATCTGTAAGTTTATTGCTGTAAGCAAATTTTTCAGTTCAGCCTTGTGCTTCTTGGGAAGGCACTTAAATGAAACACAGCTGCTGTTTGCCCCGGGCGAGGGTGTCTCTGGATAGGTCACCCTGCTCTAACTCCTGTCTCACTAAAACTGGAGGGTACAGCAAAGCCTGGGGATTGCCTGCCTGTCTCGCCTCCCCAGGCAGCCTTGCTCCCCAGTGCCCACGTGCCTCCTGCTGGACACCTCTCAAACCCTCTGCCTGACAACTGCAAAAGGAAGTGCTGCGTGTCTTTCTGAGCAGAACAAGGGTCCTGACTTGACCTGGCTGTTACTATTTCCTCCCTCCTGCATCTCTGGAAAGGGCAGACTTGGCTTCCAAGCTAGGGTGTGATTGAACAGACTGAGCTCTACCAGGCTGGAGTACAAATTCCAAATTGTGATGCCTGTCTGGAAATCCGTGACCAAGTAGCTGTGTCATGCTGCAGAGCACCCTAGAGTGGGCTTCCTCTTCCCTGCTTCTCATCCCTACCTCCTGGTGCCCAGGACTGAAGCAGCAACACAATTAGCTTCAGGCTGCAATATTTTGGCTTAGCAGTAAGGACTGTGTGGGAACTAGCATTGGAACCCATCTGATCCTAGGAGAGCTGGCTGGGGCTCTTTAACAGACTATTTTCCTGCTTCCTGAGGCAGCCAGCAGCATGTGCTAGCTGCATGTCTACGTTGTGGTCCCCAGCCCACAGCAGGGGGCAGGAAGGTGTAGGATGAAGTGAAGACAACCTTCTGGGGAACTTCTTTGTGGTGGGGAAATCCCCCTGTGTCGAGGGCTGTGGAACAGGAGTCTGAGTCTGATCCTTTAATTCAGACATGGTTTAGAGGAGGGTGGTGCTTTCAAGAGAGATCTGTCTGTCTACACATTCTGTCTTGGTCCCCTGCCCCTGGACTTTCCCCTACAATGGAAGCCTGGATGCTTTGCTTCAGTACTGCAGAGGCAATAAGCTACTGGACACATTTCTGACTGTGGAGAGAGGCACTGGTCTTCTCTTTGCAACTGCTGTCCTATTGGGCATCAAGAGAAATGTCTAAGCCATCAAGTTCATCAGTCTGGAACCTCTGGTGGATGAGGACTTGCTGTAGCCATGTGTGTCTGGCAGAGCAGAGCTGATAACCATCTGACAGTGATTGCAGTTTGACGGTGGCAGAGGGCAAGGGAATGGTGTAGAAAAAGAATCAGTGTAGCAACACAGAAGTATGCAGATTTGGGGATTTCAGAGTATACCCACTGCTTTGTGCACTCAGGGAAGAGGTGGGCCTAGCCAGGGTTATCAAGTAATGGTAATGCATGCCTGATTCTTGAGAGCATTTAAGGTTAATGTGGCAGGCTTCAAGAAGAAAAGTTGAGGTTCATCACACAATGACTGCCCTCAGGGAGATATGCTATTGTTGTGCCGTGTCCTGGACTGGTAGAAACATCCTTAGACACAGAGCTGGGATAAAACAGGCCAGAAGCATGCTCTGTTACTCACATGGTGATCTTTGCTGTGTCCTTGGTGCTGTTGCTGTAGAAAGTGATCTCAATGCTGGTGACCTTGTTTCTTTTCTTCTGCAAATGGAACTCAACCAGGCTGTGATGGACTGAGCAGGAGGAAAAGTATGGGGGAGTGAAGGCAGGTACTATCAGTTGGACCTACCTCTGCCAAAAGGAGGCCTCTAGCACTCATTCCTTGGCCCCACCAGCAGACACGAGATTAAACAGACATAAGAAAGAAACTAGTCTTTGTGGTTGTGAGAGGCACAGTGGGCAGGTTTAATAGTAAAACAGCCAGGCATTTCCATTGCCCTTCACTTCAGTCCTGAAGCCATCTGGCTGTCTTAATTCTGAACTGCATCCACACCAATAAACCCATTGGGAAGGGATTTATGGGGGAGATGTGCAGGGTTACTGCTCTTCAGCTGTGTCGCAGAGTCTGGGCCACAGCAGCTGATTCTGAGGCGGGTGTTGGGACCTGGCCTTCCCAGCGAATCTGCCTCATTGGGTAAATCCCCTTCTGACTCATTTTTTCTCATTGCTGCTTACCACAGAATGGGGCTGAGGGACTGGTCATTAAATAAACTTTCGCTTCCTTGGGCAGCTTTTTCATGTTGATACCTGCCTGCTCCAGCAGGCCTGCAGGAGGAAATAAAGCCAGTGCAGGGAAAGCCATGAATGACCAGAACAGAAACAGAATTAGTCTCCACTCACCTCCACTCACCCCACCCAGCTCCACTGTCTCAGAGGACAGACCCTTTTTTATACCAGTGCAAAACAGAGGAAGCACAGATTTGTGATGTCCATTTGACAGGTTTAACATCCTCTCAGAAAACCTATTCCAGCTACCCCAGATAATCATCACCAGGGTACCTCTTGGTGGCTTTATTTAATTCCTCTCCTAACAAAATGTGTCATCAGCTGCCTGCAAAATGAGTGGGCCTAAAGACTTACCAAGTCAGGAAACTTAGTGCAGATGTAAATGGCAATACAAACACAAGGTGCTGGGAAATGGGATTTCTGGGTCAAGTGAGACCACCATAACTTGGAGAATTTGCATGACTGACTAGCTGACAATGTGGCTTGGTGAGACGGGGAAGGGGTAGCTGATCTGAGAGCACCTATACCAAAAGGGGCCTCTCCTTATTTCCTCTGGTACAAGACTGCGAATAGCACCAGAGGACTTCCTCTCCTTGTGTCACCACCCAGTTTCAAAAGCCTAAAAGAGGCAACTGTTACCTCCTCCCAGTCCAGGGAGTTCATCTTTGGGGTGGATGTGGCAGGAATTTATAAGAAGGAGGTGACACAGCAACAGTGAGTGGTTTGTAGAAGAATGGGACTTCAGGCCTGGGCTAAAATTTCCAGCTGCTCCTCCAAACAAAACACTTCTAGAGCTAACTGCCCACTTGTTAGGTGGAGGATACTGGAGCCTCTCTTTCAATTTATTTGTGGGCCCTGTGAAATGTTCAAAGATCAGAAATGTTCAAGATGTTGGTGTTCTACCTTGGGCAACATATGAGCTTTTAGAGAACCTCTGTAGGAGCCTGAAGACTAAACAGCTTGCTGTCCCCAAAGAGATCCAAAGCAAATCCTGCTCAGAGAAATCTGAACTGCATACTGTGCTCTGCACTGATACCCATCAGGAATGTATTGTCATCTGCTCCAGGAAGGTCTCATGCTGGTACTGTACCTATTCTGGGGCAGGAGAGCAGGAAGGGGTCAACACAGTCCAGGCAACGACCGTTTAAAAAATCGTGGTAACTTGAGCAGGGGAACGCCATGATTGGACAGGAATGCTTCAAGGCACTGACATAGAGATGTACTGCCCTCATGTGATCGCAGATCAGATACTTGTAGCCTGCAGGAAAAGATGCCCCCAGAGAAAAACAGCCATGAGCCTTTCCCTTAGCTTCAGTCTTTCCACCTGTTCCCAAGGAACTGAGTCAAGAAACACCCTTTCCATTAGTAACGTTTTGCAGACCATCTCTGTGACTACAAGCCCAGGTTCGACTGCAAGAGGAGTTACACAGGAAGTTGGAAGTGTATCTAACAGAGTCCCTCAGAAGAGGGGGAACCACCGTGTGTCCATCAGTGTACCATCAATGAAACACCAGGCTCTCTGCAAGAGGGTTCAACAGCTTTGACTTCTCCCTGCACCGGGATCCCAGCTATAGGAAGTGAGGTACCATAGGTGTCCCCTATAACCAGACCCTCAATGCAGCTGGCTCATGCAAAACAGATTTTAATATTTATCCACATTGCCTACTGGGTAATGTGCTATTCTCTAGAAGGAAAGGGCAGCAATCATACAATCTACCTCTCTTTATACACTTTAAGTATAGACCCTGCTTGCAGCATGAAGACAAAAAGAAGCTTTTGCTAGTAGTACCTAAGAACCTTTCTGGCAAAAATGTTTTCTTTGTTGATACAAACTCTGCTGATGCTAGGGATTTGGCTCATACAGAAGTGTTGCCAAAATCACATCTCTTGACAGCAGTGCTGCCAAGTTACTTGACCTGTATGTGATTTTAATTTTGGCTGCTTGTTGTGGTGCTATGAGGAGATACAGGTCATGAATCTCTGCTGCTCTGTGTCTTTTCAAATACATATTGTCTCATTTTGATGTCTGCCCTGACTGTAGCAGGAGCTGGTTGCCAAACAGCTTTTTCACAGAGCTGCTACATAGCTATTAAGGCCCTTTGCTTGACTACAGAGTGTTCTCACCTGCAGAGATGAATCGAGGGCATCCTGGCTGATCTCTGCCTCCATTGACAAAATAATCAATGTGTCCTACAGGAATCCGGATCCCGAAATCTGAAAGGAGGTGAAATGCCACTTCTTATACTTAGCTCTTCTATAGGCTTTACCCTACATGGTGTATGATAGGCCTCAATAATTGGCTGAACATTAGTATTGCTGGACCCAGCTCCAGAGCTGGAGATGGCAGGGACAGAATTCCTGGTCCTACATGCCTACCTTGGGCAGGTTTCCTGCAGGGAGCAGAGAGTGCTCCAGACCCTGCCGTCAAAATGACTAGGAACTGTGGCTTGATCACCACCTCTGTGACTCAGGTTCTTGGTTCTGTATAAAGGAGAACAAAACTGACCGCAACCTCTATGGGAGGTTATGAGGCATGATTGAGAGATGTGTTGGTAGAGATTTCGGTGCTCTCAGGCACGAGGTGGGACTCAAAGGCATCACATGATTCTTTAGCACGTGTTCTGCCTACTTAGACCCCAAGTGCTTTAGAAAAGTTACGCTGTTGTTACACCAGCTGTTGGTTTGACTGTCACTTTCCACAGGTGCTCACAGTGGCACCCTTCTTATGTCAAGTGGGAAAAAGCAAAGTACAACCAGGCATGTAAATTCCTTGGAGGTGGTGAAAGCCATGTTGAGCTGATGCTGCATAAGCTCACTCTGCTGTAGCAGGGTGAGGGAAGTGGTTGTCTTACTTGAAGACTGCTCTCTGTCTGACCTCCACCTGTTTTCCTGTGAAGGGCTGTGGGATACAGACACTTGCCAATGGATTCATCATTAAAGCCTCTCCAGTAAGGAACATCCATGGAGTGAACCTGAACTGATGGTAATCTGGCATAAAAGGCACAATGACCTATGCACTCTTTAGCAATGATGCCAGCAGGAGGAACAGAAGCATGGGACGAAGAAGAAAGCCAGCTTACTGTCAGCATCGGTATGAATGGCTTCCACAAAGAGGGCATCCCCAGGATCCAGGCGTTCCTCAGGGCTGGCTCTGGTGTACTTAGGGCCTGCAGGATCCAGGCCTGTAACAAAATCAAATGCCTCAACAATAAGTGCTCTTCAGCCCCTCTCTTTCTTATTTCTGGACCAGTTATTTTACCCAAGACTTTGAAAATGTTGCTAGGCAGATTTGACAAACTGTTCCCAGGTCACAATCATTATGTTCCAGAATGGCTTCTGCCCCTGCTAACTTCCACTACATCTTCCTCACCTTGTCCTCCACTATTCCACTCCTTTTTAGCAGCTTTGTACCTCAACTTTCTAGGTTGTAATCAAATAGCTCTGACAGAGTGGGTACAGAGTATCTTTTGAATTTTTGGTGAAAGAGAATCAAACCATCTCTAATTGTGTCATCCGTATTAGCACTACAGTCTGAGAAATGTCACTGAAGATCATCAGTTTGGTGATAAATTCAGCATCCTGGGCATTAACCAATCCAAGCATTACAAAGATTCAATACTAACAAATGTCATTAAAACAGAGAGGCTTCCGAGCCCTCTCCCCACAAATAAAGTGGAGTCCATAAGCAGCCATCTACATTTTTGCCTAAAACTATCTCCTAGAGCAACTTTTGGGGAGTCAAAAGAATACAGAAAATTATCCTGGGCAATACCAAGGAACAGGTTAAAGATAATTTGTTGTTGTTGTTCTGGCTGAAGTTTGTCCTGTTCACTTCTCATAGAAAAGTAATCTCACAAGATTTTTTTCACTCCCCAGGCAACAACAATAGTTTAAGAAGCAGCTCTGCTCCACATGCCACTTGGCCTCAGAGCTGGCCAGTTTCACTGACTTGGACTCCGTCCCATTAATTCTCCATGGAGAAGGCAATATCAACAATATACAAACTGATATGCCAGCATTGGTGAGGTGGACAGGGAAGAAGAAAAAGGGAATGAGGGAAAAAAAATATTTTCTGTTCTTTCTATAAAAGCTAAAAATGGGACAAGTGATCAGAAGAATTTACTGCTTTAATATTTCTTCCATGTTCTTTAATCTTTATATATACAAAAATGTGAGTTTTCCCACCTGTTTCTACAGACCAAGTTTTAGCTAAAGACTTTATGAGATGCTGAAAAGTGTATTTGGAATAGCCTCAAGGTCTTCCTGAGGAGACAGAAACAGCTAATATGAGCAGCAGTAAATTGTAGCACAGCTTGGAGGCAAGCGCATTTCCATCCTTTATTCTCTCTGCCTACCTCCTCCAAGCACAAGCTGCATAAACTCCATTAAGATGTACATCCTCAGCAGCCAAGAGAATGATCACTGAAGCTATACTGTATGCAACCGAATTCCTTCAGGCTTTTTCATTTCCTCTGCAAGTATTGAAACAAATTGCTCTTCAGCCATTTTGGATACAGGCTGTTCATTCCTGTCCCTGTGCCATTTGCTTTCCTGCACAGGGAGATAGGCACAGGCTGGGCTTAAAGAAACTCACTTCAGTGAAATAAAGTCCATGCTCTGATCTCCAAGACTCATTCTGGTTTTGCTCTGTAGCTCTTTTTAGGTGACTGAAAACACTTCAGCAGGTTATGGCTCTGGGACCACAATCCTCTGTGCACTTATGCATGTGTGTGAGGAGGTAGGAGATGAGATCAGACATATCTTTGGTCTCATTTAACTTGTCTTCAGGCTCCTAAATCTGAATGGGAGCCCTCAATGCCCAGTGTGCCTATGAAATCATAGGACAATCAGGAGTGTAGAAAAAGGGTTGTCTTCCAGCAAAGCTGGGATGGAATAAGTCAACCTACTGAGAGTTTTTTTCAAGTAGACAACATAAAGGGGAAGAGTCTCTACCTCTGAAATTAATGACCATGTTTTCCTGGGAAAGTGTCTGCTTCTGCTCATGTAAAGATTTTGCTGATCATAAAACCCTGGTGCAGGACAGTGGTTACTCCAAGTCCTTCCTAATGTAAACTTTGATTCATAGCTGAAAAAAAGGGCATGAAACTGAGCTCCTGTTATGAAATGCCTGTATTTCATGCAGTGTGGGTAACTGAGACATGAAGGCTGAACTCATGTTCCTGTGGACTGCCTTGCTGAGTGTGCAGTGAGACTCCTTGAGGATACCTCTGTGAGATAGACCAGCATGGGCTGAGACAGACTGGGAGCTGTGGTCACTCTGCTGTAGCCTTTACATCTGTTCCTTCTCGGTGGCATTTTCCCTCCTATTAACATGAATCTCCATCCATAGACTGGATGGAAGATTGCCAGAACTTGACAAGACCCTCAACAGCCTAATTTAACTTAGAAGGCAGCCCTATTTTGAGTGAGGGGGGTGAACTAGAGACCTTCAAAGGTCCCTTCTTACCTAAATTATTCTGTGACTCTGTTCATGCTCCATACCTAAAGGCTGATAAGGCTGTGAGTGAACCAAAAAGCTCTAAATGCCATGATCAGCCTCTAACCATTTTTCTCTGTATTTCCCCCACTGCAACCTCTTCCTCACACTCAGGAGTCTGACACTCTGTGTTTAAGGTCAGCTCAGATTTTATACAACTGAGTGGCCTTATACCAGTCTACCGTGAAAACAGCTGTTTTGTGGGAGAGAACAGCAAGAAGCCTCATCTAAGGCCTCCCAGCACTGGGTCAGGCTCTTGCCTTTGCTCCTTGACTGAGCTGTGTTGTAGGGATGCCATGCCTAGCCCCGTGTCTTGCTGGTCCTGCTTTTAACTTGCTGACTTGACCTTGGGCTTGCCTCATCACTACAGACTTGCCTGGTGATCACTAGACTGTGGATGACCCTGGTTCCTGTCACTGGACCTGCTCTGATCTTCTCTCCCAGATACAATTGGACCGTGTCTCTTGTCAGTGAGACCACTGCCCCTGCCTAGGCAGAAGGAAACTAGGAAGAAGCCCCCAAGCTCGGATCCAGTGAGCCCTTATGCAATTAAAAGACCACTATGGATGACTCCTCTTCCTTGCTCTCTCATTCTGTCCCTTGAAGAGCAGGTGAGGACCCAGGACTCAGTTTTATGATACCTGTTATCCGTCCCAGCTGACCGCCGTGGAAGTGCCCCACCAGGCCCCCAACGTGCGCACCAAGGCTGACCCCAATGATGTGGATGGATGTCCCTGAGACTCCCAGGGCCTGTAGATTGAGGATAATACAGATTAATGTTTCTGTAGCAGAAAGGTCCCTGTCCCAGCCCACATAGCAGCTCTGTAACTCTGCTAATGTAGGATTGCTTTTGAGTTGTGTGGTGGAGAACCAAACAGATGTGGGAATGATGGGAATTGCCCTTTCTGTTTTTCAGAGTCTCCTGCCAGGTCCACAGATGCAAACCCAACCCTAACCAGGTCAGTCAGATGCTCCTGATCATAACTGTATAGCCTGTAGCTTCTCTTTCCATGGCTTGATTCAGACTGAACTTCCCTCTCTCAGCTGAATGACTCACATTCATCATGTAAATAATCTTTTTCTCAAGAAAAACAGAAAGTCACAGACACTAAGACCTGATGTGAGATGACCCCATCCATGGGAATCAGCTGCCTGCAGGCTGATCTGCATAGTGCAGTACCATACAACAGGAGGGCACACAGCACACAAGAGTGAGGAGGCAAGATGAAAAACCCTGACTTTGAAATGTAACCCTGAAGCAGCTGGACTAGAGCTCAGCACAGACACAAAATGAATGGTGGGGACACTGCCCACCTCAGTCGTTTGCTCACTGTGTGACCTAATCAACAACAAGTGGTGACAGTCCCCAGCTGCCGTGCCCAACCTTCTCCTGACACAGCAGCTCCAAGGGTTGCTGTACTTCTGGACAGAAAGGTGTGACTGCACAGTGAGGTGCAGGAAGCCAGGGACTCCCATGCTGTGCAGCCTGGGTCTGCAGTGCAAACATGGCATGAAGAATTTACACGCAGTTGGGTAACACAGAGACCTATCACCCTCACTGTGTAAGTGCTGCTCAGCTGTGCTGTGCATGAAGAAGCTGTGACACATCTGGGGATTTCCAGCTACTGGGGATTAGATACGAAGCCCAAAGTAAATAGAAAATACTCTCAAATCCCACACACTCCATCTCCCTGGACAAAATTTCCAAGCAGAAGAAGACTATCCAGTGAAGCATGGACCTGAGAAAACCCAAGGCATCCTTCAGATTTGGCCCAGGCTGGAGAGGCAGCTGACAACTAGAATAATTTTCCAGAAAATGTTGAAACTTGAGAAAGAAATAAAATAGCAGCACGCTCAAGACTGGACTGAGAGAAATGGAAAAAATAAATCTCTTTAGTGCTACACAACGCTCACTCTGGAATAAAGAGCCCACTGGTTCAGCTTTTGGAGACAGCAGGTTGGCAGCAATTCTCTGGATTGTTTGCATGAGTGATGTTCTCTGGACGTGCTCCCTCCCACTGGAAATGCACAGCAGCTTACCAGGAGCTTGCTGATGAATTCTGAGATGGAGAGGGCCACCGGTGTGACATTTTCCACTGCAGAGGGATAGGCTCCTGTAGACCCATAAACCCAGTCTACTGCGATCACGTTCACCTGGCTTGTGTCCAGTATGGCACGAACAAGTCCTTCAATCCAGGACGGTTTGGTACCCAAAGCCCTTTGGAGTCATCAGAAACAAGTATGTTAGGTGTCTTCCAAAGCAGAGCATATGCAATTGTGTTGTGCTCTGGCATCACATGGGTCAGAGGAGGCTGCCAGACAGTTGCTGTAAGTTTTTTCTGGTGCCAGACACCCACAGCTGGCATTCTTTGTGGTAGTATTACACTTTCCAGAATGGTCTGATTCAGAAGGGAACTGGATATTTTAATGAATGAGATAACATTTCCAGGGCTCAGGCTGAGATCTGAGTTTTGCTGTGGTGCTTCAGTTAGCCACCACAGAGCCCACCTGAAGTAAGTGAGCTGACCAGGAACACCTAGATCCTGCTCTGCTACCAACTGGAAGGAAGTCCTTGGCCAAATCACCTAGTCATTCACTGCTGCATTTCCTCATCTGTAGACAACTTACAAAAAACCCAAAACACGTATATCCAATAGTTCAAAGAACACTGAGAAGGCTCTGTGTTCTACCCACTTCCCCTAGCACCGACTGGTGAGGGGTGTGTGAAGTCACACGAGGACAACAGCTCATCATCTGAAAAGACCCTGCAACATCTTCTGTGGTTTCTTCCTGGTCTTCTATGCACCTTCTATTCAGGCTTTTGCACATCAAACCAAATAATGTTATATAGTCACACCTGGCTGAAAAATGGTACAGTAGAATAGTTTGCAAAATGGTGACAGCTTAAAAAAAAAAATTTAGGTCAAATTCCTATTTTCAAGAATAGAAGTATAACGTGTCTGGCAGGGCTCTTAAATGTCTGACTAATCCAGGATGTTGATAAATCAGGTGTGAGCTCCAAGAAAACAATTCAAAGGGACAAGAATCTTGAAGAAAAGAATTCTTCAGTAAAAGCTTGAAAGAAGGAAAGAAAATCAAAGAGGTAAAGGATGAGAGTGGAAAAGAATGAGCAAGAAAGTGACAGAGCAAGAGAAAGAAAGATTCTAATTTTCTAACTATTTTTTAGGCTTCAAAAAGTGTGAAACACACATAAAACAGGTGTCTGGTCACAAACTGAAGGACTTCAAGGTGTGCTGTAATGAGGGTTGTCAGTAGTTTTTTCTATGCCTCTGGCCCTGGCCCACCAACAGTGTCCCAGACAAATCCCAGGTCCGCTTTGGGGCTGAGCACTCCAGACTCTATTGCAGATTTTTTTGCATGAAGGCACTCTGCTAGACTGTCTAAGGTCACATGAGCAGGAGGTTTCCATTCTAGCCCCACCCAGTGCTTGGGAATGCCCTAGCAGCATTTAATTTAGCAGTAAAAACTTAGTCACAGTGGTCTTCCTCCTCTCACCTGAAGCCATGGATTATGATCTTGGTTTCCAGGCTGCTGTTGAAGCTGCAGTTCTTGATGCCATCACCAACTAAAATCAGCTCTCCACAGCTGGGCCTTGAGGAGGTGAACAGAAGAAACTGGACCTTAAGTTTACTGCCCCGTAGGAAATTTGCTGTCTGGAAGTCAGTGCAGTGATGCTCTGAGAGTCTGTCTGTGTCCCCTGCAATGAGAGGGTGTGAAGAGCTTATCTAGTCTGTGTCTGTGCAATGGACAAAAAAGATCATTCTAATTCATTAGAAAAATTAAGGTAGCAATCGTATTTCTATTGATAGAGATTGAAAGGATAGAACATAAATTAAAATCAGCCTATTCTGGAAACTTTATCTGTTTGATAAAGTCTTTTCTGTCCCTTGGTGGAATTCCAGCACTGCCTGGGGTAGGTAGCCATGGATGTCATGGTAGCTTTGACTTCTGAGAGTTTTTTTACCACGATGAGAATGACATTCGGTTTGGCTTTTTTTTCCAAATCAGCCACAAACACCAGCTATTAAGTACATTTATGAGCTGGCTATTTATCTTTAAAAGCTGTCTTTAAAAAAATGGTTGTCACCAGTTAGCAACTACTGAATGGAAATACTTCTACTGAAATTCTGCTGGGCTTAGTAGAAGGTAAGAGTCATTGTAGCCAAAATCCAGAAATAAATATGAGAGTGCTGATGACAAAATCTGACAATACTGATGACAAAATGTGTCAATGATAATTTCCTTATTGATTCATTTACTGGATTTAAATGCTTTATGGGAAAAAGCAATTACAGGAAGGCACTTTGATCTAGGCAGAAAGAAAAAAAAAATCTCAAGCCTGTAGCTAATAAAAAACTGAGAAAATTTAGGCTAGAAAGGAAGTACAGAAGTTTAGCAGTACACATGTCTCGCAGAACGTATAGCTAGGTTACCTACAGAAAACCTGGATTGTCCATCTTTTGTAATTTCAGAGGACTGGTGGCTGTTTTGGAAGTCTTGTTGAAGGTAAGGTGTTGGATTTACTGAAGCACTAATAGGGTGAAATGTATTGACCTGTGATGAGCAGGAAGCCAAATAATTGATTAAACAATCTCTTCTGACCTAAAAAGTGTTACTTTATGGACTGACATAGTTGCGTCCTGCTGCAATGACAATGCATGCAGCTTCTCTTTTTGGGAATGGAGAAAGTGAAACAGCCTTGAATCTGTGTGTACAGTAAAAATAAAAATAATAGTAATAAAAATAATTAAAAAAGAAACCAAAACAAGCAAACAACCCCCCAACAAAACAACCAAACCCCAAACCAACAACCAAACAAACAACCGAACAACAAAAAAACCACAAACCCTGCCCCCTGAAAACAAAGAAGCATCCTAACCTCTGTCTGTTCCTTCAGAAGCCACTACGCTAGCTAGGCAGAACATGGTCTAAGGGGCAGCACCAACGAGTGTGATTCAACATTCAGATTCCCCCTTGCCGGATGTGACTATCCCTTACTGTTTATTTTGGCCTTCCTGTGTACTGAAGGCAAGAGAGAAAGAGATGTTCCCTGATATCAGTTTGGAAAAATCGGAGCTCATGAGCCAGCTTAACTAGGAAGGGCTGGCTCACTGCAAGCACTGTGCGTGTCAGAAATGGTGTAAGAGCAGGGGGGTGGTGAGTAGAGGCAAAGCAGAAGGTGCACTGCAGTGGAGCTGCCGGTGATGTGGGACTGTAGTGAAGATCACAAAAGCAGTGTCATTAGCAGCACAATTAAAGAAAGAAATGGAAGTGCGGCGTTTATTTTCTGTCAGCTAGTGCAGATTGCATTTGCTAAGCTTTCAAAGCAGATGCCAGTACCAGAGGTCAAGTGGTCTCTTTTCCGCTTCCTCACAGTTCAGGGTAAACATGGATCATTCTTCTGAATCAGGTTAGTGGAATTAAATCACTGAGACTGATTGAATCAAAGCATGGGAGAAGAAAGGACCATTCTTGCACTACCCTTTCTCCTGGCACCTAATTAGATTATAGCAAGGACCTCTTGACACAAAGGTTGTTTAGGGAGAATTGAATTCAGATCCTTCTATGTAAAACCTTCAATCTCTTGCTGGGTACTCATGTTTTTCTTACCTGCTTGAAATGAGCTGAGCAGCAAGAGGACAGCAGGAACAATGAGTGGCTTTCTCTTTGGATCGTCAACCATCGTCCTACTAGTCTGCTACAAGTACAAGGATTGTACAGAGAAAAACAGCTGTGGTGGGTTGCTCGAGCAGCCTGACTCTATTAATGATCAACCAGCCTGTGCTCTTTTGGGGAAAAAAGGGTAGAGGCAATTATCTCTGCTCTCATTTGACCATTAACCAAAATCTGTGTCAGCAGAGGGCTTCACTGACTTTTTGGTTAAAAAAGATGCTGACATTCCTTTCCTCCCTACCTCCCTTTCCTCAAGGCAAACCTCCTACTTCGGAAATCAGTGTGTGGAAACAGTCCCAGCAAGCAACAGAGTTACACTGACTTTTCTTTGCCACCCAGACCTGTCTGCCAAATTCTTACTAGGGACATTGATTTGTCACAAGACCTCACAGTAAGTCCATGCCAGGAAGAATCATACCAGCCTGACATCTGTTGCGTTCCTATTGAATTGCTGTTTCTTTCCTGTATTTCTACTTTTGGTCAGATTCCTGTGACTGCTAAAAGAAGGCAAAACAATGGATTACTTCTGAAAAGTGAGGGGAAAGACAGGCTAAGATGTAACTGGTGGCCATACCACCATAATATGCTCAGACTGTACACTCTTCACTTTTCCTCTGGAGACTGCATTTCAGATACTACAGGAAATAACAGGCTGATCTCAGTAATGCGCCAGTATCATAAGCATATAAATACTTCAAATGGATCTTTGAATAGACTAAAAATCTTTACTGCTTTGTTGTAAACAGATGGAGAAGTATAAGTGCACAACCAAACACGTAACTAAGAGTCCATCACATGACATCCATGAGATGGTGGTACCATCTCCTTGGCTGTGTTAGACTTTTAGGTAAGGGCACACCTGTTTCCTAATTCTCATTGGTGCATCTTGGTCCTTCTGCAGAAGAGAAAGACAGATTTGCCCTTGACTATCTTAAATTGCAAGAAGGGTAACAATGGAAGGAGCATTCTCTCCCCAGGCACTATTCTACAGCTGCTTTATTTGAAAAACAAAATGAAGAAATTGCATCAATCTGATCAGAAAGATGACCAAAGCCCTTTCCAAAAGCATCAGACATTATTTTCCTTTACAGTTATTGGCAATAGCCGTCATTTCCTTACCCCAGTTTGCTCCAACCAAAGCCTTTGAGATTGTTTTAGGCTCTTTTTCATTTCCAAGTCAATCCTGAGAGAAATTTCTCCAGTTCTCACAGGGAAAAGTTAGACAGCATCAACTGCCAGGCCTGGAGGGCTACTGAAGCCCTACTGATCCTGAAATACTTGGCTGGCTTATTGTCAGAGAAGTAGGTTCTTAGTGTCTCTTCAAATAGGTGATTGAGTTCATCAACCCAATCAATTTTCCAAGATTGAAAGCTGCAGTATAAATAGCCACCATCTCCTGGCTTCCATCTCACTCTTCATCTTTCCAATACTAGACTCACACTGATTCACAGACTGTAAGAGAAAAGCCCACAGACTACAACGGGCCCACTCCTTCATTACACTTACAAATTTCAGTGATCTGGATAATCTCTTAATCAAGGAAGAAGGAAATAAATCTATAAAATCATACCAATAGGCAGTGACATTTCTGTACAAGTCTCCAGAGCAACAGCATAACTGGAAATGTTTCTTAGCCTAAAACAAATTGGACCATCTAAATTAAACCAGCAAACGCTTCAGTCCATTTTATTTTTTTACTTTAAATTATTGTAATAAACCCTACCCTTTGTAGCAGGATGCAAATGTTACTCTTTGCCACGTTTTGTGGAAATTTTGAGATGCCATATAATATAAGGCAGGCACCAGTATTACAGAGTTGGAGTAAAACACACCTGTGGCCAAGACGTGCAGATCCAATTTAGTTTTGCACTGCTATGAATATTTGCAGATTTGTTAAACAACATCCTGTTATGAGAAAAAAATCCACATCTTCATGAAATTGAAAATTCTGTTTCCTAAGCATTTTTTTTTTTCTGTAATCTCAGATTTAGTAAAACCAAGAAATTTTTGTTATGTCAGCACACTGTAGTGGTCCCTTATGCAGACTGCAAAAGCTACTCAGTTCCTCTATGCTTAAAATGCCCTTGCCAGTAAAGCTATTTTGGTATGAAGGGTTTTCTCTTTTTTATTTTTTTTTATCTTGTTTGAGAACTTGGTAACTCAGTAACTACAGTTACATTAGTTCAGAAACTTAATGTTGGTGTCACTTATTTTATTTCCCAATGGGAACGATTATAATGGCAATGGGAACACTGTTGCAAAGACCTTCAAACTACATTAGATGGAGCTCTTCAACAGTTCCTTGTGGCATACAGATTCACCCAAGAATGAGTCAGGTATAATGAAAGCAAACAAATTTGATTTTATGCACAAATTCTTTTCATTAAACTAACTGAAAAAAAAAAGAAAATCATACTCTGCTCACATTCAAGCAAATGCTGAAAGTGCTCAGCTCAGCTTAAAATGTTGTCTCTCCATCTGCAAAGCAACAGCTGGCAGAGGCATATAGGCACTGCAAATGCCCAGTAGGCAAGTGGAAATCTGATCACAGGAAAATTCACTTAGACTAGAAAACTGTTCATTGATACCAGAAACAATGCAGTTGGGGTAGCAGTCTGTGACCTTGGGGGAAACCAAGTGTGAGTTAAGCAAATGATGACTATTTAAAACCACTCCCTGTGGTCTTTGAGTTTGAGGGAGAGCATGAAATACATGCAGAGATTTTCTCACTGTATATTAAGGCCTGGATCCATCCTACTGATGGAATACTTGGTATCACAGCTTCTGGATTTTCTCTCCTTTGCCTGTGGAGTAGAAACCATGGCTTTATGTTAAGCATCTAGGCTCACAGAATCACAGAATGTTAGGGATTGGAAGGGAGCTCCAGAGATCATGGAGTCCAACCCCCCAGCCAGAGCAGGACCATCTAGTCTAGGGCAGGTCACACAGGAATGCATCCGGACAGGTCTTAGAAGTCTCCAAGGTGGGAAACTCCACAACCTCCCTGGGGAGCCTGTTCCAGTGCTCTGGAACCCTTACAGTAAAGAAGTTCTTCCTCATGTTGAGGTGGAACTTCTTGTGCTCCAGCTTGTGACCATTGCCCCGTGTCCTATCGCAGGGCATAAGTGAGAAGAGATTGCCCTTTTCTTCCTGACACCCAGCCCTCATTTATACACATTAATTAGATCACCCCTAAGTCTTCTCTTCTCCAGACTAAAAAGCCCCAGGTCTCTCAGCCTCTCCTCAAATGGCAGGCATTCCAGTCCCCCAGTCATCCTCATAGCCCTTCGCTGGACTCTCTCGAGTAGATCTCTGTCCCTCTGGAAATGGGGAGCCCAGAACTGGACACAATACTCCAGGTGAGGTCTCACCAGGGCAGAGTAGAGGGGGAGCAGGACCTTCCCTTTTCTGCTGCAGACACTTTTCTTAATGGCTCCTCTGTATTGTTCCCAGGATAGACAGATGAACTGGGTTTAGTTCTCAACAAGAAGCGATTCAAACTCCTGACTTTCAGAAGAGTGTCCCAACTATGAGATAGTAGGAAGAAAACATTTAAAAAGTGACATGGCAACTGATGAAGGGAAAACATGGGCAAGTCAGGTTGGCTACTCAGTCAGGAAAGGAGGAAGTCAGTAATTTTCTTGAGTCTTTCATGAGTACTTTATGCAGCTTTTATCTAGTATGACTGTATGGGTATGCAGAAGAAGGGAGAATGCATCCTTGTCACATATTCCTGTAGTCTCCCAAAACCAGAGGAGCCTAGGTGTGAGCACCAGCCACCAGGTTCAAGTTTCCATCTCACCTCCTCTGCTTCATGAGTCCCTAATTGTCCTCTACAATGTGGAGCAGCTCTGAAGAACTTAGCCCTGATTTGAGTGCATGTGGGTGACCTCCTTGTGGTACCTTCCACCCTAAAATAATGTTTCTAAGTGAAAGCAGTCCCTCAGCCAGATTTCTCTCTACTAACCCCAGAGAGCTCATATCCTACAGGAAAGCTGTAGTGTGCAAGGTAGGAGATGGCTTCCTCACAACAAAAAGGTTCAATCCAAATTTTCTGACCTTTTGGGAGGACATTTTACCTGACAATAGGAGTAGTCAGCTGCAGAGAACAGGTGCTCCTCCCACCATGATGCAGCAGGAAGATGGACATGTTGCATTTCTGGGGTAAACACTGTGACTTAGAGCCTTTACAGGGCAGGAAGCTCCATTTGACACTTGACAGAGGTTGAGAACAGAGAGGAAAAGGAAGCAGGAGGACAGAGAGGCATGTTGTCAATTTCTGTCACTGAGATAAAGAGTTTATGGGATGGACTTGACTCCATTTGGAATCCAGTTACATGCCTGTGTCATTCCAACATAGCTATGGGGAATGGACCAGTGTTATTCTGATTTTGTAAGAACTGAACAAGACAGCACTGCTCAGCCCAAGCTGCAGGGTCATTCTAGTTCATGGTGCAGCCTGCAGTGGTAAGGTAAAGAGGTTTACAGCAGCTCCTAGAAAGAGTCAAAAAAACACAAACCACTCAGCACTGGAACATCTTCAGTGTTGATTTTGTAAGGTACTCTGGTTAGAGCTCTCCAAGATTGTCTTTTTTTTTCTTTTTCTGAAATTGGACTTGCTGGCAGCTGGATTCTTCTCAGCTGGGATAACACACTGCAAGTGGAATGCAGGAGAAGGAAGATGAAGCATCCACTTGCAGAAACTCGCTGTCATGGGAGGAAAAAATCACCAAAGTTCTCAATGGTTTTGTTTTGTGGTTTGTTTTTATGTATGTGTGTGCGGGGGGCGGGGGTGTGTTTAATAGTTAGCAGGGTTTTTTTGGTACCAGTAAATAATTACTATTAACTTCTGGTGAAATACTAAACAAAGGCTTTCTTAATCCAGATTCCACCCGTGTGCCTGAGGAGCACAGCCCTCATGTCCAAAGCCCTTGCCACAGGGCTGTGAACTTGTGAAATATCAACAAAACTTGTTTGGTTTTGAAATTGAAGACAGATGTACAAACCTCCTCATTATCATCAGAAGTAGCTGCTGGATGGGCCAAGCAGCACTGCTTGCTGAATTTAGACTTGTTCCTGTGGTCTAAGGGTTTTCTAGGTGACGTTTTTTGTTGCTTTGGGAGTTTCCTGGGTGTGCCTAGAAAAGGACTTTTTGCATCCTCTTTTTTAAAAAAGAAGTTTGCTCTTCCTTTTCCTGAAGGCCTAAGCAGCTGGTTCTGCTACTGAGTCTTCAGAGCAACTCCCTGGATTTCCTCCTGTACCATCCTGGAAGTCTTCAGCTTGTTTTGTTTAATTTGGATTATGAGATCCTGCTTTGCAGCCCAGGCTGGAAGAGACCACTGGGACCTGGTGTGCATGGAGGAGCAGAGGAGAAGCTAGGACCCTGTATGAGTCAGTTTGCCCATGCTCAGCCTTGGATGCAACTTCTTCTCACCTGCAGTGCTTTAGCAGATAATTCTAAATTATTGTTAGTTATGCATGATTGAGTATCTTCTTGAAACATTTTGTGTGCAAAGACACTTTTTTATCTTCTGTTGCATAAGTTGGCATGATGCTGCTGCTCCCAGCATCTGAGCCTAGGTGCTGTAGACTTCTCTAGGAAACAAGATTCCAGGTCCCAAACAACCTTTTATTGAAAGGGAGAGACAATGGTAATCTGTCAACTGGAGAGGTTTAATTGTGGCTGCAAGTATCACAATGTTCTCCTTTAAAGAAAAAAAATTAACTAGCTCTGTTGTCTTTTTCTCTATATAAAACTTTAATTCTGCAGTGGTTAATAAGGGTAAGAGATCATGAATACAAACTCTGTACTGTTTTTAACCAAACTAAACTGGCAAGATTTCATACCATCTTTTTGTCTGTATGCTTGCATTATTGCTATTATATGTAGTTTTACCTATGTGTAAATATTCTTATGTTAATTACATCAAGGTAAAAATAACCTATCTTTTTAATGAGAAAATCAAGACCCTGTAATTTAGACTGATCTACCCAAGTGCACAAAATAAATGATTAGCAGTTTGACTTGGCACTAAGAAGCATTCTGCATCTGTAGAGAGGCTCATCTGAAAGTCAGGAAACTCTTTCAGTGGTCTGAGCATCGTCTCCTTTTCAAGCAGCATTGCTGCCTCCTCATTTTCACATTTTGCTAGGTTCCTAATCCTTCATTTCCCAGTGCAGCTTCCTCTATAAAAACTGAGTTAAGAGGAGAAAACCCACTTCACCTAAGAGCAGAAGTTACCATATGCAATACTGAGCGTGGGTTGACAGATTCTGTTAGCAATTCTCATGGTTTCTTTCTGACTTTTTCTGAGAGTGACCAACACAGAAAGCAAGCTTACCTTACTGTGGTTTTCTGGTTCTTTCCTGTTAGGCAGTTTGACAGGTCTGGGCTGGTGTGGGGTTTTGTTTTGAAATTTCCCCTATTTCTTTCTCTACCCAGAAAAATACATGCTCCTTTTTACATTTTTGTTGATCTCAAAAATACTAGGATTGCTCAAAGTTTTTTCCTGTGCCTTCCCACTCCATGAGAGGTATCATGGCAAGTACATCACAAGGCATTGAGATGAATGGAGGAAAATCTGGACTCCTAACCAATTTGAGTTGCTTGTAGAATGTGGTTGGTTTGGTAGGTTGCTAACAGAAGCGTTAAACACAATTTTAACTGGAAAAATCCATCATTAGCTGTATGAAGCTGACACCTGGTTGTGTTATCTTATTACTTTACTCTTGAATCTTCCTGAATAAACAGAGGAGGTTTTGAGTTTCTCACAAAGGGTGGGAAACCACACCAAAAAACCTTTACCCTCTACTTAAAATCTTGATAAACCTTTGCCTCCAGAGTTGTGGCTGTAATTGGTTTCTTTTTGGTTTTAATGTTTGGTTTGGTGTTTTTTTGTTTTGTTTTGTTTTGGTGTTTTTATTTATTTTTTTTTCCCCCATTGGTATTTAACACTACAGGACAAACAGAGAGTGAAAAATGTTACTGATAGTTTTTTGGCTTAATGTAATTAATGGTCTTAGTCCTTAGAAAGCCAGGGTCATCTCTGGATTACATGCACAGATTCCTTCCTTCTTGAGAGCTGACAGTGTGGTTAAAGGTGTTAGTCAAAAAAAAAGAAAGTGGATATTTTTAACAGATCTCTTATCAATTTACAACCTCATGAGACCATACTGGCCATGTTCAGTGTGGCCTGTGGCTGTAGGCTGTCTGATAGAGGTGATAGAGGGTTTGTAAGTGACAGGTTGTACCTTGGAGTACATTTAAGCAGCTGTTGTTACAGGAGACGAACTGTTCCCCTTTATGCCATCCTGTTTATAAACAGAACTGCAAGATAATCTGACTGGAAATTAACTTGGTTGAAGGAAAATAGTTAGAGACAAATTATTTTCTCATTCCTATTGATCATACAGATACATGAAGACTGTGCTAGTACATACAGGATGTTGGGATGTTGGGAAGGAAGTAGCCAGAGTATTTGAGCTGTGGGCTGTTGTTGTTTGGTTTTGTTTTTTGTTTTTTTCCCTAGCAGTTCAGGGCAGACTTAAATGCAAGTCAGCTCTGTCCCTAAGCAAAGCCCAGAGATGAAAAAGAATAAATATCCTACAGGACACAGCAGTGGGGATTTCCAGTCTTTCCTCACCTCATGCTGCCATGTACTTGCCTGGGCATTCACTGGATTTAGCTCATTGCATTTGTTGCCAAAAAGCCCTATAAAGTTAATTAATGGTGTTAGCTTAGTCCAGGGAGTGTGCTAGCAGAGCAGGATCCTGAGACTGCAAATAGGAGGGCAAAAGCTGGAGGGGAGGGAGAGTGGGATGGCTACACACATCCATGTCCTATGAGTGGGCTCAGATGTTTGCTTAACTGTTCTGAGCAATCAATTGTCTGGGGCAGGGGGCCTAAGATTTTTAGAATAGGATTCCTCACATTGCAGCCTGCTCTGCAGAGTGACCAGGAGAAGGGCCTCCTTGGTTATGTTCTTGGCAGGAGAACTAGCTGAATCTAAGTTGCCTCAAGGTACAGCCAGTAATAGTCTACTATATAAACCTTCTGAAGCTGGAGTTAAAGGGTTGGGTTATCCTAAGTTTGTGTATGCAGAGCATGTCATGCTATAACTACAGAACATACAAGTATGATTTTATCTGCTCTCTTCTCACCATTGCCTCATATAGTGGCTTTCACAGCAAAAGAAGATTTAGAAACCACAGTTCTTCTGTAACCCCTCCTCTTTATGGTGAATTCCTTGAATTACTGCTCTGTTAGTGGATTTTGACTTTTGCAACTGGAACAGCATTTAAGAAAGAGTCTTGTAAGGCAGGGATCAGTCTTTCTTTGCCTCCTAGAGAATGCCTGGCACTTCCATAGTCTTTTTTAGTAAGAAGGGTTAAATCAATCATCAGAATAACTGTTACTGAATAATTTTAAATGAAGTTATAGTGCTGCTCAGAGGTGATTTCTGGTGACTGGGGCTCAGGAGGTAGAAGGACTATACAAAGGTAAAATCTTTGGGTTGTAAAGCTGCATTTCAATCTGAGTAATGGGAATGATGCAGGTGAATTCAGGTTTGTGCTAGCTAGGTACTAGGAAGCAGCATGACAAACTACATGTGGTTTGCTTAGTAGAAGTGAAAACACTGCTTAATCTGCAATGATGATGAAAGCTGTGAGTAGAAGTTTGCTAGTAATGTGTTTATCTAGGTCGTTGCATCAGAAATTTCCCCTTGCTGTTAATGGAGCGCAACACAACCAAGTGTGTGAGAGGTGCCAGTGGAGGCTGATCAATGTGTTAGGCACTGTAACATGGTACTTCAGAGATGCTACATTAGCTAAAACACCAGTAACTTTGTGAGGCTTTTTCTCTTGCTGCTGCCTTGTGACCTGGTGACGCTATGCACTTAACTGTATTCTGGTGTATGAACACACAGACTTGCTGGATGTGGAATATTTTTGTTGATGTTTGTTTATATGAAATGAATAGATTTACATAGAACTAATCTAAATCAATTCTTTGGTAGAAAGAAAACACACAAATCAAGAAGATGCCACAAGAATAAGTGCCCACATTTACATTCAGAGAAGAGTATCTTTCCAATTTGGAAATATAGCCCCATGGATACTTCTAGTATGGAGTTTAGAGGCATCTCCTCAGAGGTGCTTTTATTTCAAAAGTTTTGAAGCTTAAGAAAGTTTGCCAGAACTGCCCAATCAGTATCCATGTAGAGATATGCACTGCACTGGGCTCAGAGATTCCTTTTCAGATCTTTGAAGGAACAGGCCTGGGCCATGAAATTTTGGATTGGATGGATTCTGTCCTTAATTAAAAGGCAAAGACACCAGAACTTCAGGTGCATTGTTGAGAACTAGATCCTCCTGGCTCACAGGAGAGTCAGAGGTGGTTAAGCAATCTTTAAACAAATCTGGTAATCTGCAAATCTGGTAGCAGTGACCATGAAAAGCAGTAGGAAAAATAAAATTGAGCAAGTAAGCTGAGGACAAGGGGAGTGGAAGAGGCTTGGCTGGGAAGCAGGGTGAATGGAGCTAGTGAGATCTGTGAGGTTCTGCAAATGGAAGAGCGACGTCAGGGGGAACAGGGCAGAGGAGAACTGAAAATTCTGGCTATTGTAAAAAAAAAAATCTTTGTAACTAAACTTACAAAAGTTGTTGGAGATTTGCACCTTCCTCTCAATTCTGTTGCCAAAGTCAGCTAGTGTCTGATCCTTTATTCCTATAGAGCTGATGTTTTGGTCCTCAATTTTCCTCATTCCTCAGCTTCTTTCCCGTGGAAGTATCCAGGATTGCTAGTCCTTGTCACAGCCAAGAATTTCTGCATCTCGCTTGTACCTAAGCTCTGCTGGGATCCCCAGAGTTCTTCTGAGAGTTGTATACTGAGGCTTTGATAACCCTGCCATGGGCTTCCCTGAGCTGTCGTGTGGACTGCGCTCTTTCTTACTCCTCTTCAGGCTGTGCCAGTGTGCACAAGGGAATTGTAATGCAACCAGGTCTGAGAGGGTCTGGTCTGGTCAGGACACTAGTGAGAAATTTTTAGGCTTCTCTTCAGTTGATTCTGCGTTTTCTCTCTTTAACACAGGAAAATGTCTCGAATGTGTCAGTGGTGACCTGGCAGTGCTGGATTAATGGTTGGACTTGATGATCTTAAAGGTCTTTTCCAACCAAAACAGTTCTATAATTCTATGTGTTTTCACTAGTGAGTGAAACTAGGCATTTTAGAAGCTTTTACCTGTCTTAGGAAGGCTTAGGGCTGAGAACTAAGAGTGGAGAGAGGCAAGTGCCGGCAGTGGACTGAGTAAACACAACGGGTTGTGTTTAAGCAGCAGTTCAGTCCCCGTAATTTCCTGGCAGCTCTTTCAGGAAGTCTGTGCCGGGACATGGGTGTGGTCACGCCCCCGCTGCTGCCCAAAGGGAGGGGATTACTCTGGTTCCACTCCGGTTCGCTTGTTTCCATCCCATCCCCTGCACAAGCACTGATGCTCCCACAGCGAGTTACGGCTGGGAACTGCAGTCCTTCTGTGGGGATTTTTGAGGGTTTGATTTCTTTGGTCTGTGTCAAGTTAACTTTTAGCAGACTGTACCTGCATGACTATTTCATTGCAGGGACAGGCAAGTGAAAAAAGCAGAGGGAGGAATGGGTAGGTCATTGAAGTGCTGGGGTTTAAACCCCCAGTCCTGAATGAGGGTTGGCATATGGATGATGTCCACAACCAGGCAAGAAAGACCTTCCTGATTGATTTTCACCCAGGATCTGGCCAGCCTTCTGATTAGACCCCCACCAGCTGCCCCCGCCTTCCACATTAACTTGGAGGCGGGGCAAGAAGCCACCTCTATAAAGAGCCGACTGCCTACAACGAACTCGGGAAGTTTGCCTGTTCACTGGATGTGCTGTGTGGGGCTTCTGGTTCTCAGGTTTCCCTAACTCTCCATGGCAAGTGGAGTTCCCAGGACAGCAGGGCCAGAACGTGAAGCTGTCTCAGTCCCTGCTATATAACTGGGTTCATGGCTTGGCTCCTTGGCCGGCTCCCTCCCCTCTTCATGTTCGCCGCGGTGGGCTCACTCCCTTCTTCATGTCCGCTGTGGTGGGTGAGTGCATGGACTTGTTCCTCTGTCTGGCACTTTGGCTCTCTGGGGTGTGGTGTGGGAGTGGAGGGAGGAGTCTGGCTGCTGGTCTGCCTGTTAGTGATATCATCATTGTATGTTGAGCAAGTGGTCAGCAGAAGAGTTATCACCACACTTTTGGTCAGCAGCATAGTTTTAAAATGACAGAGTAATGGTTTGTACCTGTTGTTGGTCATGTGCTGAGGCATGTTGCTGTAGGTATGGATTTTGTGTTGGGGAGGGATGCAGGCTTGTTTGTGACTGCCACCCTTAGCTCCTGCCTTTGCTGAGGTGTGCAGCTCTGTAGATGCAGGCAGCCTGAATTGTCCAGGAACAGCAACACACACCTCTGTGAACTTGCTGCAGTATGCAAGTGAAAAACTCAGCTTTTAATGTGACATACAAAATTTGCAGTCATTCCTGCATGAATCTGATTTCTGTCTTGTAACAGCCTAGGATGCTGCTACAGTTTCCTGTCATTTGGGTTCTCTTTCCTGGCTGTAGCTTTTTGCCTGTGCTTTTATGCCATGGGTCGAAGTGCTTTCTCACTGGAATTTGGGAAGTGGGTTGTGTTTGTGGCCTGTGAAGGAATTAGATAGGTTATAGGTGAGTATTCAAATAGTCCTCTGGGCTGAACATTATTCCAGGGTACTCTGCAAGTTCTGATTCTGCAGGTTAGGAGGGAACATAACTCTCTGCTGCTTACGGTTGCTGGGGGAATTCCCAATTTAAAAAAAAAAAGCCTAAAAAGGAGGTAGTTGGGAACTTACAAAAAATAACACAAAAATCCTCTATTTAGAAAGCCCAACTCTGAGGCAGACAGTTCCTTGCTGTAAACTAATCAGTGAAGGACTTTTCCAGACAGCTTCAGCAAGTCGAATGTTGTAGTCTTAATGGTAATATGGAGCCCTAACTGCTGCTTGTGTAGACCTCATATATATATATATA
>NW_008596687.1:15561-21050 GCF_000691845.1 Merops nubicus | reverse complement strand
GGTCTCCATTCCTAGTTCCCAGGGCCATGCTCAAATGACCCACCCTGTGCCAGGATGTGATGCTTGCTGACCTCTCCAAAGGCAGTTTCTGCAGTTAAGTGGACTCAAGAACTGCTATGGACCAGAACTGTCAAAAGGAAGGGGGTGTTTTCAAAGCAAATGGATTATCTGCTTTACCATGCTACAGGTCAGCAAGCACAGCAGAAAGACAGGGTGCTGGACTCCTGGGGAGAGGTGAGGAAGAAAGAGGGCAGTGAGAAAACTGGTTTTCAGCATCCTTTGAGATGCAGAAGGCTGTGGGACAATGGTTTGCAGAAGTTCAGAAAAGATGCCCACAAAGAAGAGCAAACTAGGATAATGCAGCCTGAGGTTATTTGCTGCTTGATCTCCCCTTCAAGACTGATGGATTGAAGTTGCATTTTTATGCTGTGACAGAAATATTCACCCTGGCTAACAGAGAGATGCATCTCTGAAGTGCAGCCAAGTCATTTGTGCTCTTAACCTGCAAAGAACTCAGTGCCTGCCATATTTCCTCTGCATCAAGGAGATAAAATGTGACAAGTAGCCTTAAGTAGCTCCAATCAGCAACAACCAGCCAGCCAGAGACAGTTGAGGAATGTGCAGAAAATGATGGGTAAAAGAGGTTATTATCAGTGTCAGATAAAGGAATGCTGACCACAAGGTTCAGCTGGACAGGGTGTTGGGTCATCTTGTCTAGACTGTGCTTTTACCAAGAAAGGTTGGACAAGAGGATCCTTGAGGTCCTTTCCAACCTGGTATTCTGTGATTAACTGCACATGCACAGGGACGTAGTGCTATCAGCACACAGGAGAGAGAAAGCAAAATACCAAATTTTATCAGCTAAATCAATATAAATCAGAAAGCAAGAAGAGTGAGAGGGATTAGCAGGAAAGGAACATAGAAAATAGAGACATCCATTTTGCACTGCTGTACAATCTGCAGTGGAATTCTGTCCTGAAAACAAGTTATACGAACTAGAAAATGTGAAAAAAAGACAACCACCACCAAATACATTAAACATATTAAAAACTCATGGAGCTTGGGAAATCATGACTGAGGGAGATAAACTATCAGACACTATGACTAGTGAAAAGAGCAGGGGAAGAGAGGAACACCCAGGCGAAGTACGACTGCAGGTTCTAACACCCTTCCCCAGGCATCTGTCACTGGCAGCTGCCAGAGAACTTCTGTAGTGGATGAATTTTCCACTGGACTCAGCACAGAAAAGCTTATGCTACGTATGGGAACAGCCCAAGGAGGGGCCCTCGGGGCTACTCTTTGCCTGTGTAAGAAGTCACAGGTCCAGTACTAACTGCAAGATCAAAGCATTTCTATTTTAGTCCTCTGGATTTCTTCTTTTAAAACCCTTAACTCCCACAGACACAGCCCTCTGCAAACACAGCCTTGACACCTGGAGCCTGGAACTAACTGGTTTTCATACTGCTGCAAGCACAGTGGAGATTAGTGCAAGTGGGGGTAGCAAGTGGCAGCAGCCTGCTCTTATACATATGAATGTACTCATGATCCACTCATTCACATTATATATATATATTTTACTTGACAGGACAAAGCTGTAAGTTACCTAAATACAGTGGACTCCATTATGAGGTGCAAAATGAGAGCTTTTTCATTAGCCAGAAGCATTTAAAAAAAAAACAAAAAAAAAAACAAATAAAACAAAACAAAACCAACAAAATGAAACAACATTACACTATATCCCTGCACAGACAACTGCAGCCCAAAGTAGTAGGTTAAAAAAGTGATTTTGCTGATTTGGGTGACTTTGCTGCCACAAGCCCAGGCTCTCTTCTGCCCCAGGACAAGATTTCTCAACTCCTCCCCTGCGTCAGGCCCAGCAATCACAGAGCCACACAGGGTCAGGATGGAGTTAAAAAGCAAGCCCTGATCAGACTGCCACACCATGGAAGGGACACAGAAGGGACAGTGAAGCAGGAAGCCAGGAGAGAAGGTAAGAGAAAACCTGTATTACCAGTCTGGATTAAGGCAACTGTTACTGTGCATCTCCAGGCAATCCGAATTTGAGCCCTGGTTTGCATTGTGCTGCTATGCTCAATGGAAAGCAAACAGGTAGCTCTCTGCAAACAACTGTCAGGGGTTTGAAATTCAAGGAGGGGTCAGAGGAAGGCTGTTTCTAACCTGCAGCAGCTGCCTGATAAGCTATGAATACCAGCCACCCACCCTTTGCAAGTGAGCAACAGTTCCTTGTTAACACTCTGCTCAGCCTCCAACTTCAATTAAGGGCAAAAAAGGCAATTGTACAACTTAAAATTTATACAATTGATAAAAAGAGAACAGGATGAAAGTTACAGCCAGCTTCAATTTCAGTATAACTTTTGGGCCCAAATGCACATTTCAAAGAGAGGGGCCAAGTGAAGCATGGCTTAGCAACTTACCAGCTGGCTTGATTTTTACTAGAAGAAAACAGACACTGATTTAGCAGGAGACAGTTGAACTGCTTTTTTCTGGTTTTCCCTATGTAACCCATGCTGCTGCTCAATCAAAGGGGGAAGGCTGGCAGTTTTATTTTGGTGGAGAGTACAGATGAAGAGAAGTATTATTTAAAAGGCATAATGTTCACATTTTATTATTTGCATTGACCAAGGAGACTAAGACTGAGCTGTAACAATAGGAAGATTCTTTTTTATCCTTCAGCTTTGGAGCCAACTCATTCTTCATTTCCTACTGTCTGCACACAAGATTGCTTCAAGGCCTGGTCAGAAGTACTAATTACAGAGCTACCAACACAAACTTACAACACAGAGGAAAAGTCTGCTATTTTATACTCCTCTTAACAGAGAGGCACACCAAAAAATGGTTACATTTAGCTCTGACACCAAATAAAAGGCTTCTGTGCTTGTTTACTAGGTCAGAAGACCCCCAGCTATGCTGCTCTGGTTGCTGCAAATGTGCTCTTTTGGCTACAGGCACCAGAACAATCCATCTTACCCAAAATAAACACATGCATGCAGCAACTCATGCAATATGCAAGTGTTTTGCAACGTTCTTTCCTTTGATAAAAGGTAAATAAAGAAAACAGGAAAGACACATTATTGCCTAATTCCCTGAGTCAGGCACACAGACAAGCAGGCAGCCCCTCAGTGCACCTCAGTGGGGATGCAGATTATACTCTTAGGGGGTGTAAATCTGGAAATTCCCCAATTACATCAATAAAATAATTCCAATACAGAACTACCACAAAACCAAATAATATATGAATTTATTTGTTCAACTGTAGAATGGAAACTCTTTACTATCAACCACATACTGCCATTCTAATCCAATGTCCTGGCATTTTTAAGTCCACTTTGTGCTGCTTTACTGTGCCTAGCTTAACACTATACAACCTAACTGGGTGAAACTGAAAAAATACAGGACAACACTTGTTTGGCACACACATCCCAGATGTCAAACTGCCAATGATTATAAACTGAATAGAATCCCACACTTTTCAGCACAGATTTTTCAAAAACCTCCCTTCAAGGCCTACTGTCAATTAGAAACTACACAAAAGACAAGTGGATGAGAATTAAGAGGAACAATAGACTAGGATGAAAAAGGAATGCAGCTAAACAAATCATGAGACACCATACCAGAATTAAGTGTTCCCTAAATGGGTGTGCTACAGATGCAGATTGCAGGAATAATAAGCATAATTAACTTTGTAATTTTAATGCTTGGCTCATATATTTAGTCTTTTGTCCTGCAAATGGAGCAGGACACTAAACTCAGCAGGACTCCTGCTGAGGCCAAAAACTGCCCAAACAATACTATTGTGGGACAGAAGCCTTCAGTATTCCAGAAAAAATACTCCTGAAAAAAATACCAAAAAATTTAAACTTTCCCACTGCAGTGGTACTCACCTAGGTGAACAGTATTAGGTTCACAGGTTTTGGTTGCAACTTGACAAAAAAAAGCTCTTTAACACAAACCTTTAATTCTTAAGAACCTTTTAACTCTGTGGGAATCATACCTGCTTTATAGCTTGTTGAAGTTTTTCCAGGTTTATTTCTTTGGCTTCTTTTAGTAGTGTCTTTTCATCCATCTTTAACATAGAAACTCTGTACTGGCATAGTTCCACCACAACTACATCAGGCTGCACTTCTTGTATTGTCTGGAAAAGATGGATTTATCTATATCAGTTTAGGAAGTATTAAGCAAAAACACAGCCAACAGCAATTCTTTCATGAGAAAAAAGACTTGGTAAAAGCACATTCCAACAATCATTTTTGACTACAAATCAGTGAAAGAGTATTTAGTTACTGGATGCTTTGGGACAGGAAGATGGAGCACACATTGAGCTGGGGAGAAGAGGAAAAGCTTGCCATTGAACTTTTCACATTCACAAAGTTTCTTTAACCATGCTCTGCTATCATTTGCAATCAGAGTTAGAATTAGCTTTGCAAGAAGAAGGGGGTTCATGATTCTGGCACAAGATTTCCCCCTCTCTAGCTCTTGAAGACTAAAGCCACTCTAAACTGCAGGCTGCATGAGGTACAGTATGAAATAGTTCCTACTTCCACTACAGCTTCAGACCTATTTACATCTTAAGAACAGAACCCAAGTTCAGGGTGGCATAGTTTCACAGCTCAGCAGTACACACTCAGAAGCTGCAAACTGCAGTTTCTTTTCTGGGGTTTGCTTCTTCTCAGCACATCCCCACCACAGTGAGCACAACCACATACACACTGTCAGTATGGCACCATGCTGTATTGTGACAGCCAATGGGACCTTCACTAGTCAAGCTTCTATTTTTAACACTGGCACTGCATATGCATTTGATGTTTAAGGATAAGTAAAAATATTTGATAGGAAAGCAACGTAATGCATCAAAAAATTAAGGTAATATGTCTGCCTCTTCGTTCCTCCTACAGTGCTGTTAGACCTCCAACAGCTAAAAGGAAAAAACAGGAGCCTGGAAGTTACAGCACAGAACCAAGTCAGAGAGCTGGACTTCATTCTACTTAATGCTACACTGGCAACATCCTGAACGTGCTGCTGAAGGGCTCCCACTTAGTACTTACCTTCACTACATCCTTTTTGCTGCTGTCACTGAAGTGGGCTGTTCCAACCACATATACTTTAGAACCATCCTCAGTGTCAAGCTCAGTCACAGTGCTTGGTAAAGCAGGCTTTTTTTGCCTCTTCTTCATTTTCATCTCCAGGAGAATTTTAAATGCATCTGCATCAGCTACAAATGTAAAGAAAAATAGAAAAGAAAAGCACACATGACTATAAAGTGCAGGTAAGTAAAACAGAAAATAAAAATGTCACCACTAAACAGTAGAGCAGAACTAAAAGGCCATTAATTTACCACTGTAATCTTACATTCAATTCTGAGGCTACATCATTGAGAGTGCCACCACTGGAGAGGTTGCCTCCAAGCATGGGTCTCAGTCCAGGTTTCCTACCCTGTGGACACTGGGACAGGTTGTCCACGCAGTTCAGTA